>NW_012267411.1:3351390-3520541 GCF_000151885.1 Dipodomys ordii | reverse complement strand
GAGAGAGGGAGAGAGAGAGAGAGGGAGAGAGGGAGAGAGAGAGAGAGAAATACTACATAACAGAACTGGGTATCAGGTGTTACCTAACAGCCTAGAAAACTTTCCAACAGTGCACTCAAGTATCAAGCCAGAGGAATCTTGCCCAAGAATTTGGTACCCTTGGATTCTTTCTGATTCAAATTAGTTTGAATTTCTCTTTCTGCATTCCTGTCTTCCAGATACAAAACAATACTATGTATGATAAAGCAATTTAAATGAGTATTGTAAGCCCGAACAAAATATAGCAATTTTAGGTTTGGATTCCATTTTGTCTAGGAAATGTATCAGTAACTCCCCTTGATCCCCCTGGGCCCAAATTCCAGGAACAACCCTCCACTGTAAATTCCACTAACTACAGCTAATCAGCAGATAACAGGAAAAACCCAAAGTTCCAGATGTTCCTGCAAGTTAAAGACCACAGGTCGGGACTCAGACCATCTGTGTTAGCCAATCATTTCGAAGAGCATCAACTCCATGAGCCAGCCCATCCCCAGTACCATGTCGGTTCCCTCCATTGGTTAGGCTAATCATCTTTTAGAATTTTTTTTATGATTTTCCTGCGGTGTGATATGATTTGTTAAAGGTCGGGGCTCTCAGCTCTGACCTGCTGCGTCCATGATGGTTGTGAGTCCAGGCTGGAGCTTGTAACTCTCATGTGCTTACATCTGAATGGGCTCCTTGGTGGTCTTTGGGGACAAGGCATAAGATCTCCTCAAAAAAGAGTTTCAGTTTAGGTGCAGGCTGTGGGAGAGAACGTGCTTTGGTAAGTCCCTGGCTTTGATCCTGGCATCATCTCCACATTCAGATTTCAACTTCAACAAGACTTATATTTTCCTATTGTGTAATTCAAATTCCTAGATCCTACACTTACACTGAAAATACCCTGTTCCTGCAAGTTAGACGTAAAATGCTTTGCTAAATGGCAAAAAATTCAATACATACCTTAAAATTAAGAAAAACAAGGGAAAGGGTTGGTTGCAAGGTCTGGATGAAAATGTCAGAAGGATTATCATTGATCATGAGGCACTGTATCTATAAATTGCTCTGTTGAGTGACAACACTATTGTAAGTCTACTTCCAGAAAATAAAAATTTAAAAAAATGCACCGTTCCCAGTTTTCAGATAGTTAAAGCTTACACTCTCTGTTGTCAAGAGAAAGACTCCATTAATGTTTGTTTTAGGCTGTAAAGACCAAGTTGATACCACCTCATCCACCATGGGCAGCAGAAGAATCTCGCAGGCAGGGAGGAGGCAGGCAGTCCAAACAAACTGGTCCTCATCCACGTCCCCCGTCGCCTCCAGAGCCAGCATGCCTTTACTACTCAGGCAGATCTGCGAGGCGTGCACGCCATAAGCAAGGACACAGGATTTGTGGGTAGGAGACCAGAGCCTATTGTAGGACGGAAAGGCTCTTAGCCACTTTGTTGATGTGAAATGGAAACTGGGGCTGCAAGTGGAGATGTTGGACAGAAGGGCCCAGTGTCCCAGCCAAGGGACCCTCATGGGAAAGGGGTACCCACCCTGATTTAACTTGAGGCAGCAGTGGCCTCCAGATAGAGGCTGGAGAAACAACTAAGGATTGTTTCCTATGTGGCTTGGATCCAGGCAGGCTAGGAAACTCCAAGGGACCCTTTGGAACTAGTTTGTAAACAAGCTCAGGGTGCATGGGAGCAAGTATGAAAAAAAATGTAAGAGGCAAAGTGTTGGGGTGGATAGCAAAGGGATGCCAAGAGGCAAAGTTCCAGGGTGCAGGGCTGTTATGTTAGGGAGGTTAAAGCAGCAGCTAACGGGACATTTTCAAAGAAAAACACTGTTGGCATTATTAGTCTGCGAGGATCAGAGGTGTGCACAGCTGGGTAGGTGAAATGTGCACCTAATGGACAGACCCACCAGGATGGGCAAGGACAGCCAGAGCAAGTGGCTTGTGGGCACCTGTGAGGTTGCAAGGTTCAAGGACCCCACACCAAGTCCCTAAGGTGTATTCTAAGTAAGGATCCTATCTAAACTAGGAAAACTGTACCCCCTTAGGCTCTGCAAGGATCAAAACCACATCCCCCAAACTAGACTCTAGCATCTATTTTAGTAAGGTCTCTACTTAGGATTTGTGAAATACAGCCAGTCAGAACCCACACAGGACCAAGCCTCTCCCTCCTAGCCAATCCCCATTCCTAGGTAGAGAGCATATTCTCTCTACCTAAGGACCCTGCTCCACATAGGAGAGCTAAAGCTTTCTAGCACCCACAAAGACTGAGCCACATCCTCTCCCCAGAGCCCTTCTTCTCCCTGTGCTCTCCTCTCTCAGTCCAGACACTGCATCCTAATCACAATGGAGAGTATCTCAACATGAAAGCAGTTCATCAATTAGCCACAGCTGACTTGATGTGACTAGCAGGAGCGGTTCTTTTCAGTTAACTGACACTGAGACCCTTGACTGTGTGAGACTTGCAGAGACAGAAGGACCATGGAGAGCTGCAGTTTTGAGTCTTAGCCCTCAATGTGCTCATCCTACTTTTGTTTTTGTTGGTTGTGGGGCTTGAACTCAGGGTCTGGGTGCTGTCCCTGAGCTCTTCTGCTGAAGGCTAGCTCTCTACCACTTTGGGTCATAGCTACACTTCTGGTTTGTGAGTGATTAATTGGAAACAAGAGACTCATGGACAGGGTATAAATGAACAAACATGCCTGTGTTCCAATAAAACTTTATTTATAAAAAATCAGTCTCATGGGGACTTTAGTGCTCCCGCTGGCTTTGAACCATGATCCTCAGATCTCAGTCTTCTGAGTAGCAAGGAATATAAACCTATGCCACTTGTGCCTGGCTTCAAGTGCATGCTCATCTTTAAGATAGTGTCAGCTTCCTGGTCTGCTTTTCTCAAAGGGAATGTGGAATCCAGGTCAAAAAAGCATGTTTGGGTCAGGTCTGGACGGGGGCTATTAGGGCCTGTCTCACAGGTTTCAGGCCTGGGTTTCATCCTTATGACTGACGTCATAGTTGCCACCTGCATGCAAACGGTGCTTTAATGCACTACTATTTAGAGATTTGATTGCAGGAGTTGCTTTTCTTCTCTCTCTTCTTTGAAATTTCATTTCTGTATTAATTTTTCAAATTTTATTATGAAGGTCATGTACAGAGGGGTTACACTAACATAAGTAAGGTCATGAATCAATTTCTTTTTAAACAGTGTTGCTCCCTCATTTTCACCTATGCCTTCCAACCCCTGACTTCCTCCTCCCCCAAATTTTAAAGCTCATTTCCAACACAGTGTCTAATCATTGTCACAGTTGCATTGGTTCACTCTGTGTCCCACTGTTTGTGATTCTCCTTCTTTCCCCAAAATTAGATAAACTTACATACAAGACAAAGGGTATCAAAATTCAAAAGTGACAACAGGGAATAAACCAGAGGAAATAAAAAAGAGAAAAAGAAATTACTGCAAACCTGGTATTTCACCATAAGCCTTATTTTAATATGGGCATATTAAATGTACATTATGCCCTGCTTTTTATGTAAGCAAGACAAAAAGGCCCATTTTGTAGAAGCGTAACTGTATCTTTGCCAGAGTTCACCTTTCTTCCTACCTCTAAGGAAAAGCTCTAAGCAACCTGAAATTCACCATGAAAAAAACCACTTTTTCAGGGCAGATTGATAGGTAAAAATAAATTCCTCTGCTTTTGTGTCTGAAAGCAATGTCATTATTCACTTCTGAAGGACCCATATGCTGGTCACTCTACTGTTGACAAGATTTGGGGGTTGGTAATTAGTGTGTTTAAGGCTAGATCTATTGAGTGACATCTCTCTCTGGGCTCCCTTGCTTTTTTTTTTTTGGTAGGTCATGGGTCTTGATCTCAGTGCCAGGCCTCTGTCTAGGAGCAATTTTGCTCAAGGCCAGCAGTCTTCCACTCTGAGCCACAGTGACACTTCTGGTTCTCAGGTGGAAAACTGGACATAAGATTCCCCTGGCTTTTCCCGCCTGGGCTGGCTGGAATAGCTGTTGTCAGCTGGTCAGCCCCCTAACTAGGTAGGATTACAGGGTTGAGCCACGGATGCCCAGCTCCGCACTTGCTTTGATATGGAAATTAATAATAAACTTCCAGGAAATCCTGGAGGACATCTTTGGGTCAGTTAGGCAGATAAATGTTCATAATGAACCTGAATATGTTCTAAATGGCATATCACACGTGTGTTTGACCTCCATTTGGACTGAATAAAAAGGATAACGTGTTCAAAGTAGCCCTCATGTGATCATTCTAACAGCAATGGCAATATGAAAGCAGAAACAATATGCATAATGCAGAATATTACAGGTGTGAGTTTGGGTGACGTGTTTGACCTTAGGCTTACCTTCTGACACTGTATCTAGCCTCCAGTCATTTAAATCTGTGCTGGTGACTTTTGAGACGGGACTTGCTTTTGTTGTAGGCAGGGCCTGAATCCCATCCTATTTTTCACTTTTCAGCTTAGCTGGGATGAGAGGCATGCCCCATGATGCCGGCTTCTTCCCTTGCCATGAGCTCTCATGGACTATTTTCCCCAGGCTGGCTTCCAACTGCAATCTTCCCAATTCTAACTCCACAAGCAGCTAGAATGATAGATACGAGTACCCACACCCTGATTAGATTGCAATTGACAGAAATATTCAATATCAATCGATATAACCAACCAAGAAACTTGCACTGCACTCAAATTATAATGAACTCAAAGTGTCCTGCAAGCATAAGGCTAAGGCCTGGCATCTTAGCTAAGCTGGAGGCTGGCATGTGAGGGCGCCAATACAAAGGCAACCCGGACTGGAAATCCCTGAGTCCATGATCTTCCAAGAGCTATGAAGAAGATAGAATTTGGGCTGTGGCCCAACTGGTAGAGCACCAGCTTTGAGTATAAAAGCCAAGGGACAGTGCCCAGGCCTTGAGTGCAAGGCCAGTCCAGGCACACATGTAAAAGAACTGTTCTGAAGGCCAGGAACTGAGGTGAGCACAGGGGGCAATGCACAGATGGGCTGGGCCTGTGGCCACCTTGACATGGTGAAGTACCAGTATCTATATGTTGGGTGGTGACAGGTGGACTCTCATAGGTTAAGTCAGGAGGCTGGGGTTCAGTTGGTTTGTTGCGTGGTGATTTGCTGGGTTTGTGGGTCTAGATCGCAATTTGGCTTTGACTTTTGGACTTTGGTTTATTTATTTTTTGCCTTTTTTCTTTTCCTGTTTTAATTTTTGTATTTGTATTTCATTTTCCGTTAATTTTCAGTTTACTTTATTTCTTTTACTTTTATTATTTTAGTTTTGGTTAAGTTTTTGTTTCTTTTTTTTACTTTCTTTGTTTTATATTAGATAGCATTTAGAGGTTTTGTTCATTTTATTAATATTATTATTCATTTATTCCTTCTATATTTACATATTAGATTTTGTTTTATTATATGTATTTATTACAGAGCAGTTTCATTTTATTATTCATTACTTACATTTTGGTGTCAATTTATTATAGTTATCATAAACTGTGTTTACATTTCATTCCTTTATTACAAGGTGATATACAGAAGGGTTACAGTTACATATATATTATACAGTTTAGTTCATTGTATTTTACTACCTTGTTCCATTTTGTTCCATTACATTCTATTTTGCTCTATTTCCTTCCATTTCATTATATTTTGTTCTGCTTTGTTTTGTTTGATTATCTTTGATTTGTTTTCTTTCTTTGTTCGTTTATTTTCTCCCTGGTCAGCATCGCTAGGGTGCTGTGTAGGATGACTAGCCAGAGTAGAGAGGTGAGGCCAGTTCCTCAGACAGGAGTTCCTGTCTGAGGAACTGATGGTGCTGAGGACCATCGGTGAGAGGGGCTAGGCCTCCATCGAGTTGGCCAAGCACCTGCCCACGGACACCCTGGTGGCTGTTAAAGTCTTTGACAGGTATGACAGCCTCTTTTTTGCCACCAAATTGGACATTTTGAAGGCTGTGGAACACCCAAACATTGTGAAGCTCTACGAGGTGGTAGAAACAGAGGAGCCATTGTACTTGGTGATGGAGTACTCCTCCTGGATCACCTGCAAAAGGTGGACAGGCTGGGGGAGGAGGAGGCCAGGCCTGTGTTCAGGCAGATCTTGAGGGCGGTCAAATACTGCCATGACAATGGCATTGCGCACAGAGACATCAAGGCAGAGAACATCCTTCTGGACCGCAGGGGCACAGCCAAGTTATGTGACTTTGGCATGAGTACGTGGTTCCTGCCCGGGCAGCAGCTGGATGAGGAGTGCGGGACTCTGGCCTACTGGGCCCCTGAGATGATCAAGCAGCAGAGTTACCAGGGCCCCAAGGTGGATGTTTGGAGCCTGGTGGTGCTGCAGTACTTTACAGTCATGGGCGACATGCCCTATAAAGGCAGGTCATGGGTTGTACTCAAAAAACCATGGATTAGGGGGCAAGTTCATAATACAAAAATTCTTTCCCTCTGAACTCCAAGGTATTTTAGTCTATCTGAGGTCAGATCCTAAAGAGAGACCTTTGGTGTGGCAAATGATGTGCCACTCCTGACTCAGTCAAACTGAGGCAGCCTTACCATGCCCTAGGCTCATAGTCCTAGAAGAGACAGACACCAAAATCCTAGCCATAATAGGCTGTTACTTAGAATTTGAGCCAGAACAGTTGTGAGCATGTCTGTCTGATAGGACCTTTAAAGCCATCATGAAAAATGTATCTGATGCTCCTGGAGCAGCAGGACCAGGGGTGAGAACTAACCTGTCTTGTGAGGATCCTGCTCCGCTGGGTCTCTGCCTTGTCCCTGGCCTACACACTGTCCTCTTGCCATGTTCCCCTAAAGAGAGACAGTACTGCTGCTTGTCACCCTGCTGCATGCCTGCTGCAGAGCAGCAGAAGCATGAGGGTGGCAGGACATGAATAATGTCCGTGTGTCTCCTGGCCTCCTCTGGAGCCCCTATAGGAAGACCAGGGAGAAACTGAATGCAACAGGCTTTCCCTTCTCCAGCAGCAGCAATGTTAGTCTCCTTGGTTCAGAGCAATGATCAGAGCTTCCAGGCAAATGAACAGGAAAGGCGTGAGGTCAGCAGGGCTGATCTCCCCCATACATCCTCTATAACCAGCACATGGAGCGCTGAGTAGGAGCTGGAGAGCAGCTTGTCTGCCCCAATTTTAGAAGTTCATAACCCAAGTTAATGGACAAAGAGGAGGAGGAGAGCAGCAAGATGCCCCCAGGTACAGCAATAGAGGAAAACCCCTCTATGCGCACAGAGAAGGAGGAGCAGATTACCTTACCTGCACCCATTCCAAAGGCTTTCAAAACCTACTGAAGGTGGGCAGAGGAGAATTAAGAGAGCAGTAAGCTGCCTCCAGACCCAAAAGCAGAAAAAACGTCCTCCAAGTGCATAGAGGGGGAGATGGAAAGTGGCATTTCTCTTTCCTCTGGTCCAAAATCTGCACAAATCTCATCTCATCTGGGGCTCTTTGGCTACAGCTCCAACACAGGACCAAGGCAGGGGCTGAAAACAACTAAAGGAGAGGACTGGCAAGTATTTGGAAGACTCTGATGCTGTTGCATGTATCAGCAGGAGAAGATCTCCAAAGAAAGTGGTTCCTCTTTGTGAGTGTGTAAGAGCATTGACAGCCTGGAAATAAGTATGTGGTGATGGTCAATAAGCCTGTAAGAGGGAAAAGCTGGTATATTCTCAAACAACAGGTGCTAGGGGGCAAGTTCAATATAAGGAAATATTTTTGCACAGAGTTATGAGGCCTTTTGTCTTCCTTAATGGTGGTCAATCCTGAGCAGAGACTCCAGCAAGGGCCAGAACAAGTGATGCACTCCTCCTGGCTCTAGCCAACTAGGGTAGCCTCAAAAAGTCCTAGACAGACTGTCTTGGAGCGGCCAGGCTCTCCCATCATTTACATGATGTGTGGCCATCTAATGCCAGCATGGCAACTCATCCGATGCTCTTAAAACAACAGGACCAAGTGTGTGACCTCAGCTGCCGTGTGAGGAGCTTGTCCTCTGGGCTTCTGCCTCTCCTGTAGCTTAACAACATGTTCTTGCCATGTTCCCCCAGGCAGTGCCCCTGCCTGTCCCCTCCCTGCAGAGAAACAGAAGCAGGAGGCTGGCAGAATATGCACCCCATCTGAATATTTTCCCTGCCTCCTCAGAAGCCTTTGCATAAGGGGCACAGAGCAGGAGACTGAGCGCAACATGCCTCCCCCTGCTCCAGCAGCAGCAATCTCTCTCCCCTTGGGCCAAACCAGTGACCTGCCAGAGCACTGAAGAGGAGGAGCAGGAGGACAGCAGGACTGGCCATCTCCCATGCATCCGGTATAACACCTGCACATGGAGCATTCTGGGCGATGGAGAGATGCTCCTTGAGCAATAGGACCAGAGGCAGGACTCACCTGCCATCAGAGGAGCCTGGCCCCTGGGTCTCTGCCTTGCCCCTGACATCTACCCTGTCCTGCTGCCATGTTCCCCTAAAAAGAGACAGGGCTCCCGTTTGTCAGCCTGCAGCTTGCCTGCCTGCTGAGCAGCAGCAGGAGGGTAGCAGAAAGTGCACCATGTCTAAGTATTTCCCCTGTCTCCTCCGGAGCCCCTTCCTATGGGGGACAGAGGGAGACTGATAGGATCAAGCCTCGCCCTGATCCAGCAGCAGCAGCAGCAATCTCACTCCCCTTGGGCCTGTGATCTGACCTATGGACACACTGAAAAGGAAAGGCAGAAGGGGAGCAGGGCTGGTTCTCTTCTGCATTCTCTGTAACACCTTGACATGAGGCACGGAGGGAACGTGGAGAGCAGCTTATGAGCCCCAGGCCCAGAAGCTTCAGAAGCCAAGTGAAAGGCACAGAGGAGAACCTCAGAGGAGAGGAGCAAATTGGCCCAGGCCCAGCCACAGCACAACCCCCCAGGGGCGCAGAAGAGGGAGAGACAAGGTCCTCTCCTGCTCAGGTCCAGATGCTCCAGGACACAACTGGAGGGGCGGAGAGGAGGAGAAAGAGAGAAACAAGCTGCGCCAGGTCCAGCAGCAGCACACAGATCCTCCAGAGCTATAAGGAGGGAGAGGGAGGGCCGCTTGCTTCCTCTCTGGGGCCCAGCAAACATCTTGTCAATCCACTGGTTTGCCTGCAGCTCCATAATGACCAGGGCAGGGGTGCAGGGCCTCTAAAGAGAGGACCGACAAGTGTTGGAGAAGACTCCAGAGCTGTTGAATGCTTTATCAAGAGAAGATTCCCAAACAAAGTGGTTCATCCCCTCTGAGTGGAGAAAAGCACTGACAGCCTGGAAACAAGTAGGCAGCGATGGGCGAACAGGGAGAGCTGGCATGTTCCGAAAAGACAAGTGTGTAACAGCAGTTTCTAGATTTGCAAATGCTTCTTCTTAGAGCTAGGACTTTTTGCTTACTGAATGACTGACCTGACTGGATGCATCCCTGAGGGTAGATGGCAGAGGATGCGCCATCCCTGGCTCAGGCAAACTGAGGCAGCCTCACAATCCCCCAGGGAGATTGTCTTGGAACATTGAGACCCTGCTGTCCTGGGCCTTGGATCTGGCACAGGGGAGGAGCAGCGGACAGCCCCGTGTGGTATTCGATGCTCTCTGAGCAGCAGGAATGGGGGCCAATTCTCTTCTGTCTGTGAGGCCCCAGCCCTGGGCCTTCACCTCACCCCTGACCTGCACGCCCTTCCTCCCACAATGAGCCCCCAAAGAGAGTCTGTACAGTTGCTTGTCACTCTGCTGCTTGCCTGCCGGCCGAGCAGCTCAAGGAGGGTCTCTCCTCTGTTCTCCCTGCCTCCTCTGGAGTCCCCGCCTAAGGGGCCAAGGGGGAGAACGAGGGCAGCAAGTGTCCAGCTGTTCCAGCAGGGCAAACAGCGGCAATCTCACTCCCCTTAGGCCAACCCAGTGATCTGACCTGGCGAGGCAGGAGCGCAGCTGGGCTGCTGCTCTCTCAGGCATCCTCTAGAACACCTGGAGGTGAGGCAAAGAGGGGGGATGGAGAGCAGCTTGCCTGCCTCGGTTCCAGAGGATCAGAGCCCAGCTGCAGGGTGTCAGCTGAGGGCAGAGCGCCTCACCCTCCCCAATCCTGGAAGCCTGAGAACACCACTGGAGGAGGAGGAGGAGCACGGAGGAGCAGTGGGATGGGGAGGAGGAGAAGGAAAAGTTCAGGAAACTTCCCCCAAGCACTTCAGAAAGACCCATCCCAACACATGACAGAGGAAGGGCTGGAAGGGGCTCAAAAGAACATTCTTCACTGCTTCCAAAAATCTATGCTGCGGCTGCCTGCCTCTTTAAGAGAACCCCAAAGGTGGTGCTTCCTCCTGAGAGTGGAGAACAGCATGGACTGCCTGCAAACAAGCAGGTGGGCCCTGAGCTGTGCTCTGTGTTTTGTCGATGCTTCAAGGAAATCCTTTTAGCTCATCACCTCTGACTGGTTATCTGTCTGGGAGTGGGGTGGGGAGGTTAAGAGAAAGGAGGGTACGGGGTTGGGGGGGGGAATGGAGTGTTGTGTAGTTGTGGAAAGGGATAGAGTTTCAGAAGGAAGGGATGGTGACTTGTCAAGTGTTGTTCTGTGCAATTCAGTCTCTGAGTTTCCTTTCCTCCTGCAGCTCAAGTGGAGAAGCAGAAAACCATCGCCATGCTACTCGCCTTGCAGACCTGCTCAACACGCCTGCAGACAAGCTTCCCTCTGATGCCACCTCCAACAACGCTCACACACTGCACACACCTCTGTTTCTTTTGTCTTTTTTCTTACATTGGACACAGTGTCTAATATCATTCCTGTGGTGCTCATCAACTTAAAAACTTGATATTCCTGTGACAAGATCACATGTATTCTGAGTTTGTGTCCTTCATTTTCACCATGAGGACTGAAGTTTGATTGGGAGTTAGTGTCTTGCCTGTAGTCCTAGCTATTAAGAGGACTTAGCCTTGGAGGCTTGATATTCCTATTATTATCATAAGGAGGGAGGGAGGAGGAAATCAAGCAGTAGATGGTTAACCTACTAAGCACAGCCACGGGGAGATCCTGAGCTCTGAACACGAAGGAAAAGACAAGGTGCTGCCATCTCCAGCAGCAGCAAGCCATTCCTTCAGGACCAAAAGGCTCTTAGCCACTTTGTTAATGAGAAGTGGAAGCGGGGGCTTAGACTGGTGGGGTAGCTCGATAGAGGCGCAGTGTCCTTCCCAAGGCACCCTGGTGGGGAAAGAGGAACTCACAAGATGTAATTGGAGGCATGCTGGTCTCCAGACAGAGGCTGTAGAAACAACTGAGAGCATCCTGTTTGGATGCGATTTGGATCCAGGCAGCCTAGAAGGCCTCCAAGGGTGGCTTTGGGACTCGTTTGCGAGCAAGCTCAGGGAGCATAGGAGCAAGTGAAAAAATGTATAAGCAGGGAAGTGTTGGGGTAGATAGCAAAGGGATGCCACGAGGTAAAGATTCAGGGCGCAATTCTGGGATGGAAGTTTGAGGGGCGACCAAGGGGAGGGTTGCAAAGGAAAACGCCGCCGACGTTAGCCTGCAGGCGCTGAGGGGTGCAGGGCTCGGCAGGTCAGCAGTGCTGGGAAGGGACGGAGCGGCCGGGCCGCGAGCGCAGCCAGAGACCCGCGAGGGCGCACGGGCCCGGAGCCCGTCCGGCCTTCCCGCCCGCGCTCGGGACCCGGGTCCACCGCGCACTCACCGACCGGCCTGCCCCGGGGCTGCCCCGGGCGGAGCTGCCGCTGCCGGGGCCGCGGGCCGCCCGGACCTGCCAGACCAGGGCTCCCGCAGAGCGCCGAGAACTTTCTAAGATGCCCTCGGGTGTCAAGGCCATGGATTCTAGGGAGCCGCGCGGGCTGCGGTCCGGGGCCAGGGTCCGCGTCCGCGCTGTCCTCTGGTTTTGGCGTGGGGAGGGCTACCAGATTCGCCGCGAACTTCTGCTCTGCCAGGGGACACGGAGGTCACAGGTCACGCGGGGGGTGAACCAACGATTTGGGACCAGGTTAAAGTGAGAAAGTCTGGGGACACCTGGGGACTTACAGCCGGAAGGAACGGAAACTCCCGGTCTTCTCCACACGAGGGCGCTGTGGTCAAGGGCACTGCAGCCGCGCGCGTCCTGGCGCAGGAGCTGCTGCTTGCTTGGCGGTGATGTGTCTCTGACGCCTTTACTTTTCCTGGGGCGTTTTGGACATCGTACAACAAACCCTAACAGGAATCACTAAGGAGCAGTGGGGATCCCTGGTGCAGGTCTATCCGGTATGATTTGCCACTTGTCCTTTGCCATCTGCCTTTGCACAGCTGTATCCTGTAGGCCAGGATATATCTGCCGCCGCCGCCGCCGCCTCCTCCTCCCTCCTAATATTTCATTGCAAAGGTGATGCACAGAGGCATTAGTTATGTAAGTCATGTAATAAGTACATTTCTTTTCGAACAGTGTCACCCCTCCCTCATTTTCTCCCAGTTCCCCTCCCCCAAGTTGTACAGTTCATTTCCAAAGTGTCTAGTGAACCAATTCACCATTATGTCTTCTTAACCCACAATGAGCACACAAACCATCAGAGAATCTGGTTTAAAATGCAGATTCTGAATCAGCAGGGCTGGGATGGAGAATGAGATAAGTATTTCTATTTTTATCCCCCCCTCACATTTAGAAGGGAATAATTTTATTAGCCTTAAATATTTGCACGAAGGAGTTGCCGTTCAACAAAGTAGTTTGTGAATACAGTGCATTTTGATTAATGTCACCCCTTTCAATATTCTCACCCACCCCTTCCAAACCACCACTTATTTCACTTTTATTTTATTTTATTTATTTATTTGAGTCTGGTCGTGGGGCCTGAACTCTGGGCCTGGGCGCTGTCCCTCAGCTCTTCAGCTCAAGGCTAGCGCTCTACCATTTGAGCTACAGTGCCACTTTCGGCTTTTTTTTTTTCTTCTGCTTATATGGTGCTGAGGAATGGAACCCAGGGCCCCAGGCATGCAAGGCAAGCGCTCTACCACTGAGCCACCTTCCCAGCCCCACTTCACTTTTATTTTTAATCCTTACTTTATAAGTGAGGAAGCTTAGACACAACTGACTTGTGATTTACCTGAGACAAGGTGAGACCTTCCTTTCTTCTTTCTTGCTCTCTCCCTTAATCTTCCCTTCCTCTTCATTCCCCTCCCTCCCTTCCTTTCTCCTCTATGCAAGTGTATCTGTTTTCTAGTTTTAGGTTATGTACTGAACTTGTTGCAATTTAACGCAGCAGTGTATGTGTACAGCGCATCCTGATCCCCTTCAACATCTTCACCTTCCTTGAACCCAGCCCTTTGCTCATCCGTCTCAATTCTGTGGTATATACAATGAATTCTTGCCTGCATTCCCCCAATTCCCCTTTCATTCTTCTACCCCTCTCCTCTCTTCCCCACCCTCCCCTCTCAACGACACATTTTCTGGTTCTTGTTTGGCTTTTTAAAGCATATACTATTTGGGCTCTTCGTAGAGTCTTATTACACTTCAGTTAATTCATTTTTAACCCTTTGCTGACCACCCAGTGTGATAATAGACTTGTAGACACATTCTAGCTACCACATGAAATATGCATTTTTAATAAGATCCTGGGTGATGCATAGGGGCTGTCAGAGACTCAAACTGAAGGGTTAAAGTTTTGAGGCAGTGACCACTTGTTGCTTGTTTCTAGCAGAGCAACCCGTGGTGGTAATCCAAACACCTGGTTGGTTGTGTGCCTTTATAAGCCCTGCAAATCTTTAGCTTGGGTCTCTCCTCCTGGGCTCTGCTGTTGCTGTGTCGGAGTGTAGGACGAGGCCTGAGCTGCAGCCCGTTTAAATAAAACCTTAAAACAGCTGTAGAGTCTGACTCTGGGTGGTGTTCTTGGTGGGGGTCCTGAGACCTGGGCACAACAAAACGTCCAAGCAAAGCTGTAGCCACCTGGACATAGCACTTGCAGGGTAGCACCATAGTCACAACTATCACAGCAAGGTTGTCAACCCTTGTGTGGTATTTATGTGTGCCAGAGTTGTTGGAAAGTACTCTGTGTTAATGCTCATCAGCACAACTTTGGGAGCCAGGCACTGCTGTTATTTATAGTTGAGTTTCCTCCACCTTCATCCTTTTCCCAGCGTTTCCCTTTTCCAGTTGGCAGAATGCTCACATGGTTCCCAGAATGAAAACTCACAGCAAACTGGCTGAAGGGGCCTCCCATCTGCGTTCCCCATCCCCGCTCATCGTCTGTGAACAGACAACTGTATGATTGTCTCTTTGTCCTTCCTGTTTCTTTTAATAAAGTGACACAAAAAGTGAGATGCTCTATAGTGTGCTCTCTCTCTCTCTCTCTCTCTGTGTCGGTCATGGGGCTTGAACTCTGGGCCTGGGCCCTGTTCCTGAACTCTTCAGCTGGAGGCGAGCACTCTATCACTTGAGCCATAACACCACTTCCAGTTTTCTGGTTGTGAATTGGAGATAAGCGTCTCACTGACTTTCCTGCCTGGGCTGGCTTTGAACCATGATTCTCAGATCTCACTCTCCTGAGTAGCTAGGATTACAGGCGTGAGCCACTGGCACCTGGCCCTCTCTTTCGCAACAGCTTTCCCCACATTCCAATATCTTAGAGAAATAACTCTAGCACTTCACAGAGATCCTCCTCATTGGACTCTTCAGAGTGATAGAGACTACTATTGTGGACACATTCCACTGTGTTCAAAAAACCACCCACATTGGAATATTTACATATTTGTGTGTTAATCTGCAGGCAGTATAATGTCTGAGACTCTTCACTCTTCTCACAGCAGATTTTCTGAGAGGAGAGGACTGCATCCACAGCACTGGGGAGGAACTGACATTACACATAAAGTGGGAAGATGATCATTTTAAGATTTTTCTACAGATAATGTGATGTTAGGAAAATGAACTTTAGATATGTATTTAAGTGTTTTTTTCTTTCATGCATTTGTTTCTAACTCATTTATAAGATTATTTCTTTGTAGCTTTGTATGTCCCTCCCCCACAGTATAACCCTTGCTTTCACTATATTTGATGTCGGTATAATTTGTGGAGGAGATGGGGAAAAACAAGTCACTTAAGGATACAGGTGGACCCGATGCAACTATGAGAAGTACAAGTTGTCATGTCCAAAACGAACTTTACAACTTTGGTGCCGGGGGTGGGGGTGGGGATTGGGTGTGGGGGCCGGGGGAGGCTGGGAAGGGATGTGAAGGGTAAACAAAGGAGGAGGCTGCAATGCTTGATAAGAAATGTACTCATTATCTTGCCCATGTAATTGTAACCCCTCTGTACAGTATGTTCACAAAAAATAAAAATTAAAATTAAAAAAAGATTTTTCTATTTATCACCAGTTTTTATCCATTTAATTATGATGCACAAAGGAATAATCCTTCTGTATTTATCCTGTTATGAATTTGTCTGAGCTTTGGATCTGTAGATTCAGAGACTTCATCAAATTGAAAAGATTTAGTTACTATTACTTCAAAGAAAGAGTTGGTGAGTAGTCCATTTCTGTGGGAAGAGCATATTTCATGCACCTGAATACGCTAGGTACTGGCTGACTTTGTGTGGTTCAGATCCATCGTTTCTTGAAGGATGGCAGTTGCAGACAACGTTTTATGACATAGGTCAACTTTTAAAAGTTTCTACATTTTTAATCTGTTGTGATTTGTTTTCAGATTTTAACTGAATTATGCATTCACAATTTTTTTTCCTAAGCAGAGCTCACCAAATTGTATAAGCTTTGGGCTTCCCAAACTTGTATCTGCCCTAGTCACAAGTAGCACAGGACGTAGTGAGGATTTTTTAAAAGTAGTACTGGTGTTTGAGCTCAAGGCCTAACACTTGCTCAGCAAACACCTACCACATGAGCTATACCTCCAACCTTAATCATGATTTGAGATGAAAAATCTTGTCTATCGCAAAGGCACAATGCATTTGGTTATCTCTTGCTCTATTAATTCCTGGGCATCTTTTCCAATCGAGATTCAGGCCTATTTTCTGGGAGATAAAAGCTAATCTGCCAGGGCAGCCTAAGGTAGGACAGAGGCAGTATGCCGGCCCAAGTCTCTCAACTATCAAATACTAGACCTGGTGTGCAAATCCAGTAGACTAATTTTTAGGTGAAAAGATTGAGGTCTGAGGATAGCAGTTTAAAACCAGCCTGGGCGGGAAATATTTGAAACCCTCATCTATAATTAAGCACCAGAGTCAGAAGTAGAGCCCTGACTCAAGTGGCACAGCACCGGTCTTGGGGAAAAGGACAGTACTCAGGTTCTGAGTTTAAGCTCCAGAACTGGCACCAAACAAACAGGCAAATAAAAACAAGAATAGAAGGAGCAAGTATGAGCAAAGTACTTTATATACACTTATGGAAATATCATGATGAAACCCCCTTGTACCTGATTTGCTGATTAAAAAAAAAAAACACAAAGATGTAGGAGGGACGAGTTTCTTCTTCATCCTTAAAGGAGCTGTTTATTTTCTGCGAGGTGATTGTAAAGATTGCAAATTGCTGACCTGTCACTATACATTCTATAGGGAGCAAAGTTAAGGGGCTACTGTAATAATTTTGGTGTAACTTGGTGTACTGTCGCTAGATTTATGGAGGCAATATTTCCTACACTTACTTGCCTGTGCATTTTGACAATTCACTTACATATTTTATTCTACCAGTACATACTTCATAAAAAGCTGTATTTTCTAGGTCTACCATCTCCTCCTTTGCTGTTTGGGCTAGTGGGTCCAGACAGGAGAACACCATCAATTCCTATCTATGTTGGATTAAAAACTAATCACTGAAATTCATTTATAATAAGTACCCAAAAGATTCAATGGGAAATGCACTAATAAAATAGCCCTGTCACTTTTGAACAGTTCTTTTAACAGCTGATTTTTTCTTCTCAATAATAATTAAAAAATCTTTTAATACTGTACTATTACATATGAGCAGTTACTTTGGAGAAGTATGAAACCCAAGTAAAATCTTCATCACATAATTAAAAAGGATCCATTAGCTGTTGTCTCAGGCCTCCCTACTAATTCTAGCTTCCAAGCTTCTTTTCTTAACGTATTCCAACTTTCCCTAATAGTCTTGGTCAAGGAAGACAAATAGAAAGCTCTCTGCTTAAAACTTTCCCATGGACGCCTAATAAATATGTTTTGGTTAAAGCTGAGCTAGTAATGGGGCTTGAACTCAGGATCTCAAGCAATCACTTGGGTGATGTTGGCACTCTACCACTGAAGTCACCCCTCTGCTTCAGGCATTTGTTTTGGTGGTTAACTGGGAGAGTCTTATGTAATTTTCTGCCCTTGCTTGCTTCAAACCTTGATCTTCAGCTCTCCCAAGTAGTGAGGATTGCACACATGAGCTAACACTACCTATCTTAATTTGGTGGCAAAAATAAAAAACATTTT
Source organism: Dipodomys ordii (assembly GCF_000151885.1). Lineage (NCBI taxonomy): Eukaryota > Metazoa > Chordata > Mammalia > Rodentia > Heteromyidae > Dipodomys > Dipodomys ordii. The sequence goes on along the minus strand of NW_012267411.1, from coordinate 3,503,132 downwards.
TTATACATCACTTCTCTAGCAATTCTGTCTTGCTCCTAATTCCTGATATTGATGAAACTTCATTTTTTTGCAAATGGATAGCTAATTGTTCCATTTGTTGGAATTTCAATCAAGTTGCCTGTTTGTACTTTGGACCAAAAAAATTTAGCTGCTTATCTATGTTTTCCTCTGTTCCTAGACACCCCATTATTTTTCATTGCTTTGTCTGAGGCCGGTACCATGTTGCTTGATTACCAGCTGTTTAGTAAGGAAGCTGTGTTTTCAGGTTTTTCTCTGTCAAAGTAATTTGGCTATTTTTGATCCTTTGTATTTCCTTATGAATTATGGCATCAGTTTTCCAACTTCTATAAAAATCCCTGCGGGAATTTTGGCTGGGATTGCATTGAATGCTTATAGCACTTTTACATACCAATAGACTTCCAACTCATCACCGTGGTCTATTTCTTCATTTATGGTGTGTTACACATAGGTTTTTAGATTTATTCCTACTTCATACTTGTGATTTAAAAAATACCACTTTCCATTGTATTCAAAGTTTAAAACCATCAAAATAAGAAGCAGAGAATAGAATGGTGGTGTCCAGTGGCAGGGGGAGTAGATCAGGAGATGGCAGTTGAAAGGGACCAAGTTTTGATTATGCAATATGAATAGTTCAAGGTAGCTGACTGTGTGACCACAGCAAAGTGATGCATACTTGTCTTATTAAGAGGTATCAAGTGTTCTTAACCCCCAAATGAATATATATGTATATGATGAGTAAATAAAATGACCATGGTAGGAAAATGCATCTAAAATCAGTTATATCTTTCACATTTAAATGTTTAAAAAGATATTTCTCTCCCAGGGCATATTATTTCTTGGAATGATTACTCATTTATTCATTCGAGGTATATTTAGGTTCAGCTTTAGAGATTTTCATGAAGCCTTGTGATTTTTCACAGTCTTGTGAAAGTTTATCATTGCTGAAATGTCTAGATTTGAATTATTTTCCCAGATATTTTTAATCCTTTTGAAAACAAATTCAACACCAACATAATGTTAATTTTTGTGTGTGTTATAAACAAGCAGGGGCCGTGTCTGAATCAGCCTTTCATCCTTAACACTTACAACGCTGCCCAGCATATGGCAAACACTTCTCAATACATATTTGCTGAGCGAACACATGAACACATTTTATGAGCCAGGTGCTGTGTCATTTTCAGAAATCATTATTGGCTTTGTAAATACAAAGTAATGTATAGACAAATAGCTGGAAAGAGAAAAAATAGCTATGAAGGCTATTACTAATGATGTAACAACAAGTAGTATGACTGACTATTTGATATCTTCTTTTCCAAACCTGGCTGGACTTAACATGTCTTACATAAAAGTTACTTAAAAATGAATAAAGACAAATGAACTTTAGGTGGATTTTGAACATAATTTTATTTGAGCATTGGATTTGAGCTTGGTTCACCCTAGAGTGTAACCTTCAGTTATTCTAATAAAGAGAGCCAGGGTGACAGGGCCATTACACTGTTGCTGGTGTTGGTACAACTTCATCAGAAGATATGAACATGACCCGCAGGGAAAACAACTCATGAAGAGAACACAATGAAAAACATCCACTGCTTCACAAATCACTTTGTTACCACAGACACAAATGGAGGTTACTGTTAGTAAATCAGCCACAAGAACACTTAAAAGATTTTTTTTTTTGTAGACAAGGTAATGGGAACTTGGTTGTGGGAGGAAGATGGGGTCTTCAGCCACAATTTTTAAGTAGAAAATATTTCAAAGTCAAGCATTTTTCTTATCCACAAAACAACGCTAAATCAACATCCATTTAAAGGAGTATATTAAAGGAAATACAATATTTTTACAACTATCTTCTTGAATAGGTATTTCAATTAATTTTCTGCAGGATATAAGTAGACCAAAATTCAGCAGCAAAATATTGCAACATAATAAGTAAGTTCAGATTCAATGTGTTATATTGCAGGAGAAATACATAAAGGACAAACAATGATAATTTAATCATATAAAACATGATGCAAAGCTGAAATACAACTCACTTAAATAGCTTTGTGATCAAGAAGTTAAATACGGTGCTAAATCCCATTTTAAACATAAAATCTCTTAAAATTTTTTGTGCTTAAACTTTTTTCCCCCTGTTATACTATTTCTTATTTTTAATACTGTCACTGTAACTGATTACAACAGATCACAACTTTCACGGACACATCAACATGAAGACATTTACTCATGAGTGAATAAGTCACTTGTCATTAGTTCACAGTGTGGGGAAGTGGTATACACTTGCTCCGGAGAAGGGCTTTCCATTCACCACCAAGTCCTTCGCAGATACTTCCTGATGTCAGATGCAGTGAGAGGTTTAAAAGAAGGGAAAGCAACACGTCACAGATTGGAAGAAAAGAAAAATAAGCTTAGATTCTTCATGGATATCGCCTAAGTGACCTTCGTCTTCTGTTGTAGAAGTGTCTGAGCCCGTGTTGCCGTGAAAAATTCATCATGTAATTTTGTTTGCGAGTGCTGTTAAAAATCAAAACAAGGGATGCAGGCAGGGAGGGAAAGGAGAAAAAGTATGTCAGTCTCATTGGTGGATGTAAGGCCCTCGTTTCCCTGGGACTTGAACATTTTCAGAGCTCCTAAGTCATGAGGACACCACTGCCCCGGGACAGAAATATTCTTCCTGAGTACTCCATTTTAGAGGAAATATAAACTATGCCCATTAGCTTACTTGCATAAACTTTAACAGGTAGCAGAAATAACTTGGTTACTTTAATAAATATTTTAACTTTAAGTTGACAAAAGAAAAAGCAAACTCATTAGCTGAATTACCCAGAACTTTCTAATTTATGCCATCTCAAAGGACAATGGGGTGAAACTGCATTGTCTTTCTCAGTAGGCAAGTGGGATTGCATTCTACAAACATGGCGTTATGAAACAGACACTGCACTCAAGAATGGTCATAAGATATTAAGAAGGTGTAACTGCATGTGAAGCATATGTATATGTGTATGTATTTTCCCCACGTATGTACAAACGGACATTCATGAATAGATACATGAGAAGCTGTTAAGAATGCTGAAAAGTGGGTCTCAGGGATCTTTATGAAGTAACACAACACTGCCATGGCAGTGTACTTATAAAGGCCATGATCTCTCTCACCACTAAAAACATCATTCTCTCAACAAAGACCTGATGGATCACATATTTATATGTTGTATCAATTATGCAGTTTGGAAGTGTGAAACTATCAATTCACTGAGCCTTTCCTCTGTAATTTCATGGAAACATAAAATACAAGGGGCACAACATAATGTCAGGAGATAGGATCCACTGTGAAGGTTGACGTGACATGAACTTGAGTTAGAGAAAAGTGCAGGGTGGGAAATGATCCACTGAGCAGTGCCGTCTTACCATTTATCAATCATCAAAGTATTAACAAAGTACAAAATGATGCTGTTTACCTAGTAGGTTATCGTACATATATTAGTTAGGTATACAAGGTATACAAGTTGTAAAACTTGTAAAATACGGAGAACTTTGAAACAAAGAACTTTACAAAACTTTTAGTACATAATAATAAAATGCTAGAGATTGGTTTGTCTTCAGGTAGGCTTACCACCCGCCTTTGTCATTCCATGTGACAATATCACGCACACTATTTATGTTTCAGTTTCATTGTGGAAGGATGAGACAAATCCATTTTTATTAGCTGCTGTAAGTACTAGCTGCTACCGATGTAACATCAGGCTATACAAAAGGACAATGACTCAATGTACGGAATTAAATGTCAGAAGAAGAGATCCTGTTCATTATTCACAAAACCTTCCGTTTGGCCCTTGCTGTCCTGCTGCCAGCCCCCCAGGTCTATCCTAGCCCTCTCCCTGAGCTATTATTAATAGTGCTCCCCTAAGCCAGCCTCCTTACCTCAACTCTTTTCCTTTAGTTAAAAACTCCAACAAAAAAGAATGTAGGAAGAAAAGTATAGTTTACACTTAGGATAAATGTAAGAGGGTGTGTGTGTGTGTGTGTGTGTGTGTGTGCAACCTGTGTCTATTTTACATACACTCGTACATTTGATTTTGCACATCAGTTGCAATAAGCTCTCTCAGATGCTTGCTCAGAACATTCCTAACTCTCTGGTCTATGACCAACATCTAAGCCAACGTTTCCAGGCATTTCAGATCCTCTTCAGGTTTAATCCTGTTGTTTTTCAGGTCATCTCTTCCATCACTCTCCTACACAGAGCATTTTATTCAAACTTGTCTCCAATCTTCTCGGTCTGCCTTACTTAATGCCTCACTGGCCCACCTCAAACATCTCTTCCTAAATGTCTATTGCCATTCAAGTAACACATTTCTCATTGGCTGTCTGAAAGTGATTAGCTTTTTCTAGTTTGAACTCTCACGGAGCTTGTTTCCTGTTTTGAATGGAGTTTGTGTTCCTGAAATCTAAACTTCTATTGGTATGAGGGCCTGATACCCCTGGGCCCCACCCCCACCCCAGCACGGGGCCTTCTTCCTGCTTATGGTCAAGGCATGTTTATCCAACTTTTGGTGACTTACTGATTGGATTCCTGTTGTAAATCATTACTCTTTAATGCTAAGGAATAATTACAAAGTTAAAGCAATGAAATTATTTGTTGAAAACATGTTTCAAGTTATAAAGTACTCAAAGAATTTTAAATAGTTAAAGTATTTTACATTAAAAAAGATAAACTCAGAACACTCAGGATATTTAATTATCTGAATACAAGCTAGGCTGATGTGACAGTTACTGCGATGTAAGGGAACAAAGGAACAGTTAATTGTAACAAAATTTAAGGTGCATGTTCAATAGCTTAAAGTAACTTCACCATGAAATTATTTAAATGAAGTTGATTTAAATTTCCCATCTTTATGTGTCAGGAAACAAATATTAGCAGGTTGCAAGTCTTTAATGCGAGCAAATCAATCCAGGGTAGCAGTTTAAAAATGATATAGAGGCATTTGGATTCGCTGCATAGTCTTAATTTGGAATAGGTTTATATATAACTGTCCTATCTTTGGTTCCTGAGAATGTTGATATGCATATGGTGTGCATATGTGTTGTTTTTAGGTGCTATGGTTTATACAGTCATATTAAAATGGCCACACTTTCCAAAGATTCTTGAGCCTTGCTGGCAATTTGGTTATGTGAAATATAAACCTTTGGAGTTAGCTAGGTTGGAATCTAATGAGTTTTCCAGTTCATAAGCCCTTTAAAATCAAGCATGATGGAGAGCTATACCAAAATACTATGTGACTCTTGCACCATTTAATAAAGTGACATGGTTACAGGACAGTTATTATGCCTCCTAAAATTTATAAGATTAGTAGGAGAATGAACACATTTAAAATCCTCACACTTTATTCATTTGGGGAGGGCACATATCCACAAGCCTATTTTGATGCAAGTAGATTTATAGCTGTAGATAACCTAATAAATAATAACAGGGGCAATGGAGCTTTAAAGATTTATTTCATCATTACAATTATAATGGAAAATATTTTTTGTTCTAAGTTTAATAAAAGCAGGTACTATTTAACCCAAGGCACATGATAGCACTTTGCATGTGCATTCTCTCAGTGTGAGGAGGTCACTGGAGGAAGGGAAAATGGGCGTTAGTGGCTTCTTGGAAGTGGGAATGAAAACTCTTATTATCACTATGGGAGTTTAGGGACTTGAACAGCATATGGAATTCTAAAATGTGTCCCTGTTTTTGCATAGGAAATATGGTGATTGCCTGGTTGTGCCAGAATCTTAGTTCATGTATAAATAGGGGAAAAAATCAACTGATTTTTAAAAATGAATGCTAAAGGAAATGGGAGAGAGAAAGAATTAGAAAAATTTGAGCTATAGAGAAGTGGTGCTTTGCCTCAAAGTGCTAGTGAGGCTCAGGGCACAAATGCTCAGGGACAGTGCCTGGGCCCTAAGCTTGAGCCCATGACTGACAAAAGGAAAAAAAAAGTGAGCTTACAGAAATATTGGCATTTTTAGGGATCAGCAATTAATTTAATCAAAACACAATACAAAAATGACAATTTGAATGAGTGCAGAAATAGGGATCCAGTGGTCCATTAGACATATCTTTTAAGGAAATACTGGTTAGTATAAGATGGAAGCTGAAATTCCAACTAACTCATGAAACTCCCTGGCAGAGAGGAGATTGTATCCCTGATTTTTAAAAAAATATTTTTTTGGGGGTCCGGTTGTGGGGCCTGAACTCTGGGCCTGGGCAGTGTCCCTCAGCTCTTCAGCTCAAGGCTAGTGCTCTACCACTTGAGCCACAGCACCACTTCTGGCTTTTTTTCTTTTTGCTTATGTGGTGCTGGGGAATTGAACCCTGGGCCTCATACATGCAAGGCAAGCACTCTACCACTGAGCCACCTTCCCGGCTCCAAGTATCTCTGATTTTTAAGGTCATACATTTTTAGGAAGGCTACCTACAAATAAATGTAGGTATAAAAGCTTCATATATACTGAAGATTTCATATTTCTCTTCTCTGGTATAAAGAGATGCAAATATTATCTGATTATGTTCACCTCATGGAGTTCAAAGGATCAAATGAAAACTAGCACCATCTGTAGATATTAAATAAATGATCATTATTATATAGCATCTTAAGATGCATAATATCTAAATTAGAAGACAAATGTAAGTACATATTAAAAATGGCCAAAGGACAGAATCTAAACCTCACAAATATTATATAATGTTATAAATATCTATCAATATATCAACTTCCCTCACTTTTTTTTGAGGGGGGAGAGAGACAGGTTCTGGGGCTTGAACTTGGGCCTGGTGCTGTCCTTTAGTGTTTTTGCTCAAGGCCAGTCCTCTACCACTTGAGCCATAGCTCTACTTCCAGCTTTTTTTTGTGTGGTTAGTTGAGATAAGAATCTCAAGGACTTTCCTGTCTAGGTTGGCTTCAAACTGTGCCCTTTACATCTCAGCCCATGAGTAGCTAGGATTACAGCCACAAGCCACTGGCACTTGACCCCTCACTCATTTAAAAAATTAATTTAAAAATATACTTGGTAAGTCCAGATGCTTTATGCTTATCTTCAGTGCAATAGGTTTTTTGAGGATATTATGCCTATTTACATTTCTATTTCATTTTCTTTTTATGAACTATGAGCCCTTTAAAGTCAAGCCTGCTGTGGGGTGAAGGGGATGACTGCTTGCCCTGGTCAGATCTGGCCTTGCACCTCCTCTCAATGTGGTGGTTTCTGATTTTACAGGGATGTAGGTTTCAGATGGTTCAGTGTATGCCAATATTATTTATAACTGTTTTCATAGAGCTTCCTTCAGTTACAAAGGTCTGCAAAAGTTTCTCAGTTAGTTTTGGGAACTCTGGTGAAACTCACAGCAAACAGTTCTCTAGATTTAGTAAAGAGCACTTACCTTACTCTAGTAGAAAACCAATGACAGCAAATAATGAAATATAATACAAGTTAAAAAATGCCTTTCAATGCATGCAGCACTGTGATTACTCATAAAAGTCTGATCAGGTTTAGACGCAATATACGACTTTTCATCTCTTTTGAAAATAAAAATTAAACAAGTTATTCCTTATTCTTCTATAGCCAATATATACATACACTTAACTTTTTAATGTAATGCAACATGCAATATTTGCTCATAACCATATGTCAAAGTACATGTAGCAATAGTACTACATTTGGCATAAATGTTGCACATAAAGAATAAATAATAAATGAATAGTTCAATAACTACTAACAATTTCATCTAATTTTTAAATTATTTACATTTTTAGGAGGTACTAATTCCTGGTTAAATAAAGGAATGGTCTTGAAAATATACAGAAGTCCTCTACACCAGATAACCCAGTCAGAGTTAATAAAGGATAAATATGCTTTGCAACAAATGTAATAGGCTCATCTCCATAAATCATTTGTGCCAAAAATGTGACAGTATCTTGATGATGAATAGCATGAGGGGGATGGGCAGGATGGAACTCATATTAAAATCTGATAAATGTGTTAAAGGCCATAGTTAGCAACATATTGGTTTTCAATTCTCAGTAAATGTGATAATTCACTTTTTATTAAGCCAGTTTTCAAAGGCTGATTTTTTCTTTTCTTTTCTTTCTTTCTTTCCTTTTTTTTTTTTTTTTACTGAGTGATTCGCTTTCAAGGTACACATGCAAAAATTGGCCCACTTCATTATACATACATGACAGGTTGTGACTCAGACATGTACACAGGAAATGTGATGTGTGAATGAAATGCATAGTTGAGTGAGGGCATATTCTTAGGATAGAAGTCCAACAAGAATGGTTAAGACAACAAATTTGCTTTTATCCTAAGAAGAACCCCACCAGCATGGATCTTGTGAGGGATCTGCCCAGATGTATTCACAAACATTTACTGAAAAATATTCTGCACTAGCAAGTGAATTGTCAATGTTTGATTGTCATGCTTGTGTTATGCTACATCATTTAAACCTTACAGAATGAGGGTTTTTTTTTTGTAAGCTAGTGAGGCTGGAAAAGATGATCTGTCAATTCGGTTCATCTGTTCTGTTGCAGATTAGGAAGGGCTTGGTCGTCATGAAGTGCTTTTCATGTGCAGGTTTTATTGGAAAACATTATGAGAGTGGGAAGATTAAACTCTCAAACAAGCATAGGCATAAGGGACTTAGCTTGTTAAATGCAAAAAAGGGCAGTTTTAATCTTTACAGCATGGAGCTTGTCATTCTGTATATCCATATTTATGAAGCTCAAATCTTTCCACATGCAGCCTTTTAGAATTAAAGCATGAAATTAAAAATGTATTCTATACTTGTTCATTTGGGATACACTCCTGAACCTTGAAACATTTTTGAAAAGTGCTGATTTTGGTCTCACCAAATGCAGATGTCTTCTTGGTTAACATGGGCAGTACAGATATTCAACTCAATGTAAGATACCATGCGTGATCACACTTTTTTTCCCTAGATTTTGTGTTTTTTTTTTAGCATGTGTCCTCGGTGCACATGCACCAAAGCGAAACTATCATAATAAAGCTAGATTAAGGCCAATCTTAATTTGGAAACAAAAGGTATATTCTAAATATACTTAAGTAAAATGTATGCCCCCTCCCCCCACACCATTAGTTGCAAAAACATATTAGTAGCCCTGTCTATTTTGTGGTTAGGTAAGGCTTACAAATCTTAACGTATGAGCCTCATCTCTGTCCACAAGCATTACCAGCTTGTGTTTTGTTACAGTAGTGCAAATAATTAAGAAAATATTTCCGGTTAAAAGGCTTTATGGGAGTGCACTTCTTTTCTATATTTAAATATACATCTTCTATAACGAGTTTAGAGTAATTTACAAAACTTGTGAATTGTGATATGAGCCTTGACTAGCTTCCTTGTGCAAGATATGGTTGACACTGGAAAATTATTATATAATTGATTTTCTTGAACTCTCTGGAATTATTTATTATATGCGTATCAGATGAGTGACTTGTGCTGTCATTACTGAATGCATATTAATAAAAGCCTTAGTACTTCTGTGATTCTCACAAAAACAAGAAGTGCTTTGTAAAGGTACAGTGATAGAGAAATGTTAACTCCCAAGAGCAGAACAAAAACATCAAAAGCATAGTTCTAAAAATAGAATTTCTTGTGAGGTTTTTCCATCTTTTCATGGAAGAAAGAAATTCCTATTTGTTAGGACTTATAATGTGTTAGCATTATATTTTTTAAATGCCATTAAAAATACCATTTGTTTTAAAACTGTATGTACAGGCCGAGCACCAATGGCTCATGCTTGTAATCTTAGCAATTCAGAAGGCTGAGATCTGAGGATTACAGTTCAAAGCCAGCCCGAGCAGAAAAGTTTGTGAGACTCTGATATCCAACTAGCCCTCCAGCCTTCCCCCCCCCCCAAAAAAAGGCCAAAAGTGGAGCTGTGGCTCAAGTGGCAGAGCACTAACCTTGAGCGTAAAAGCTCAGGCACAGCATCCAGGCTCAGGACCAACACACACACACACACACACACACACACACACACACACCCCAAAACCCAAACCTATATGTATAGAAACAAATATAAAAATATGTGCAAAGTTAGCATTTCTAAATGACTCACTGAAAAAAGCCACAGGGGGAAAAAACAAAGTACGCAACCCCATGTGCTGTGATGTTCTCTCTCCATCTGGAAGGTTTAGTGTCTGAGCATCTGAGATAAGAATGCCTGGATAGGTATACCAGGTGCCTGTAAGTGATACATTCTTTAAAGTTTTTAAATTCTGGAGACAAAGGTGGAGTCATAGGATACAGATTACAGCTCCAGAAAATACCAAAGAAAATAGATCTCTAGGATTTCAGATAATTTAACCGTTATTCTTGTAATAGAGGATGCTGGTTTATAAAAATAAATATCAACATTAGATATTCCACAAGGTTCTCTGGTAAGGCTTCCTGTTGGAGCCTCAAAAGCCTGTGATGCATCAGGACAACAAAAAAGCCTAAGGTATAGCTCTGTTGCCAAGCGATAGGGTGGCTACTTCATATTTGTGGTTTGAACTTTTAATTCTAATTCAAGGGAAAGAATAATTGGTGATGATGTGTTTCTGAAATTCAATGGCTTGTATGGGTAAGAGGAGAATTATTTTCTCAACTTTGTGATATGTTGAGAATTCTTACTTCTATCAAGTGCAGAATTAGCATCCTGCTTTCTTTTGATGACTGACACATTTTTGAAGTTTTGATAGGAGTTGGTAATGCTTTGTCAGACAGGAATCCCCCTTCATGTAAATTGTCCTGGCAAGAGACTTGAAAGGGAAGGAGTGGTTATAGATGCTAATTTGAGTCTCGATTTATTAGAATCACCTGAGGTGCTTTAAAAACTGACAGATGCTCAGTTCTCAATGAAGATTAATTCAAAGCATCTGCAAGGATGGGCTGGGCGTTAGGACATTGGTTGATGCTTTCAAAAGCGTCCCAAGTGATTCTGATTTTCACTCAGACTGAGAATTGCTGTACTGAAAGAGAAGTCAGGGTAAAATGACTCTAGGATTGAATGTTGGTCTATTTGGATATTTCTGTGGTCTCACTGTGTGTGTGTGTGTGTGTGTGTGTGTGTGTGTGTGTATGTTTGTATGTGTATATTTTAGAGCTCAAATTATTCTTCTGGGATAACAGTCTAAGAAGATTGATAGCTAAGTAAACCATCAGCCTCATATTTAGATTCCAAAGAGTCTGTACAGTTAACTGTCAACCTTGACTTTGTCTTGTGGAGGCAGAGCCCAGCAAGTGGTCCAAAAGCAGCAGAGCGCACAGTGGGGGCTTGTGTGGGGACTGGGTGGCTCTTGGATTTAGGAATTGATATGGATGCCATGCAAGCAGGTGCCTCCGTGAAGCTAAGACGAGGGCTAGCTCAAGACTCGAAAATTCAGCTCATGGCCATGATTGAAAGAAAACAAATCTGGTAGCTTTCCTACCAATTAATCATTTAAATTTGCTTTCAAGATGACTGAAATCAGCCATAAGACTGATTTCATTTTGGATTTGGTAAACAGAATGAACAGTTGAACCTATCTACCGAGAAGATTCGCCTCTCCTTGCCAACCACTTGGAGCCATCAGTTCGAACCCGTCGAGACATAAGCATTCCAGTTTTACAGGAACTAGATTGTTAGAGAAAAAGCAAGTCATCTCTCTGTGAGGGAAACAGTCAAACTGGCCAGGTGAGAGTTGTTACAGACCTTTTTCATGGGAGAAACTGTGGGAGGGGAGGGGATGGGGGAGACAGACGACCCAACTTGTTAGGTGCAGGGATTGGTCAAGAGGAATGTGAAACCCTGGGTTCTTTGCTCTAGTTGAAACCTTATTGTTAAGTGGAGAATGCCTGGGCACCTGTGGCTTGTGGCAGGTGTCCATAATATGGCACATTCGCCACCAGTGCTCTGCATATGGACCAGTCCAGATCCTTCCTCTTTCAGTATGTAATTCTCTTTTGTAAAGCAATTCAGATCTGGCCCAAGATGGTTTTGTATCTGCCAGGAAATTTTCATTTTATCCAACTTAACCAATACTGTCAATCCTTAAATAAACAGTTCTATTAACATTTTCTAAGCTATATTAAAGTACATTTAGGGCTTTGTTATTTCACGATTGGCTTGAGCTATAGTTTGCAGAGACTTAAGAGTATAAACCACAGTGGTCCAGTGGGGGACTGTGTTCTTACTCAGTTCTTACTGAGTTCAGGAGCATGCTAGATTAAAGGAATCTCAAACCTTCCTGAAATGGACCCAGTATTCTCCGTAGCAGATACTCACAGGACAACCTCCACATGGTCCAAAGCCCACTGATCATGACCTGTTCCATTGTGGCGGGGTTGCCACCAGCGCAATAGAACTCCTTTCATCCGAGCCTCTCTGAAACAGAGTCAGGACAAAGAAGTTAAACACAGGCAACAGGCCTTTCTGGCAAGTGGTTTGCAGACTGCACTCACGCTCCTAGGCTAACCTACATCCATCAAATTTAGGGCACAGGATTCAGATTTGCTTTGGTCATGTCACTCTTTCAAGCAGTGTCAGAATTTATTGGCCAGTCAAGGGCTTGGAATATTTTCCCATCTCTTTCCCTCATTTCCCTGGCTCCAGTGTACCTGGAAGAGCTACATAGTTGATAACAAACAGGAAGTGCTTTCTGTGACAGGTATTGTGCTGGAGGCTTGTTGAACAATGCTGAACAAAACATGGCTGCGTGGCCTTAATAAAATTTCAAAGTAGCATGCCAAGAAGAAAATCAAAATGGTGTTTTCTTTTTTTTCAGAAAGACTAAATACACCGTTGAAAGGAAGAGGAATGGGCAAAAAGGCCTCTGCATTTAGCTGTTGCTCTCTGTTCATTCCCTCTTGCCCTTCTTCCTCGCTTCAATAGTGCCCCTTAAGAAGAAACAGCAACAACTGGAGATCTAGGTTAGTCTTGACTCTGTTTATGGTGTTGAGTCAGGAACCTGATCCAACTTCTACTTCTTGTTGGTTTCCAGGAATTGGGCATGAGAACATAGGTCTCTGTTCAAGCCACTTACAGGGGGACATTGTACGACACCCTCTGAGCTTGTGTGAAGTCCTTCGGCTGGTGCTGGGCGATGACATGCCAGGTGATGCCGTTGTTGACGCTGTACTGTAGCAGCACCGCCTTGTCCACAGCATGGGGCCCACTCAGGTCACTGTTGCAGCTGTCTGTCTGCGATGTGCTCCCAATTTGCAAAACAAACATAATTTTGCTGAAAAAAAAACAATAGGAGAAATCACCTTCAAACAAAAGCCAGGAAGCATGAAAGGAGTTACACTTTATCTTTTCCTAATGTACATAATTTTTGGTCACAACTATTGTCACAAGTTCATGATCAGGTCAAAGTGGACGCAGACCATGCTCATGACCAATTCTATGTGTGAATATAACACAGGGCTTTGGTTACCTTGCTCGAGTGAGGTCCAGTGGTTTGGTAGCAGCTTGCCTTATCTGACAACCATTGAAATAGAGAGAGTCTCCATGGGCATAGGGAGCCAGCTGCCCACAGCCGCTTCCTATTGCACCACCTTGAATGGTCTCCCAGTTCGCCTCAGTGACTCTTGCCGACTCAAAATTATCCTTAATATAACTAGGGAGATCATGACTGAACACGGAGCAGTCATCACCTAGGAGAAAAGGAATGGTCAAAGAATTCAGAGTAGTCAGCTGGAATAAGCAGAATCATCAAAGATTACACACACTCACACACACACACACACACACACACACACACACACACACACACACTATTTTAGATTTAAACCATGACAAAATACCAAGCAGATATATACTCAGAAATAAAATCTTCTCTTTTGTTAGGACAATTATTGTTTTAACTTGTTGAAAGAACACCCCATTTACTTATGCAAATATTTGTTCAACATATATATGTGCATATATATGTATATATGCTAATATACGTGTTGCTCATGTGAACTTGTTACTTAAATACCACAGAATCTGGCCAGGCTTTGTTTGCGTATGATGATGGGTTTCAGCGGGAAGCTCCACGCTGACATGATAATGTAGACTAAGATGAGTCATCTCTTGTTCTCCTTCAGCCCTACACTTAGTTCCTGGGAACAGAGCCTGTATCTTCATTCATGGTTGTTTTCCAGCACTTAGAATACTCACAGTACTTTTAGTAGTGATGCTGGAATAAATAAACGAGTATAAACTATAAGTGTCTTTCAGAGGTTAATGAGCTGAAACACTGGCATTTAAGTTGGACACTACATTAGCAAATGTGTGTGTGCTTGCATTTCTCTTTCATTTAAACAGTACATTTTTTCTAAACATCTATAATAGTTCAGAAATCAAAATGACATACTTCTGATGGATCAAGGAAAAAGGTAAATTGCAGACATTTAAGTCTTCTCATGAGACATTCAATTCATTAATTTGCACAAAGTTAAAATTCTTCAGCTAAAGCACAGACAGACCCAGCTGGTCTCGGCAGTAATGATAATGGGAGAAAGGAAATGGCTAAGAATCGTATCCAATTCATCTGGAGGCAAAGAAATATCATCTACCAAGAAATCTAAACAGATCCTACTCCACAATTCACATATATCAGTTCTAGCATTGCATGCTTGGGTAAAGCTGTCTAATTCTTTTCCACTTTGCATAAAGTTCTCAGTTACGAAGACTAGAAAGAAGACCCTGAGTGTTGATCTTCTTTCTGACTTTCACTAGCTGTATGAACTTTGGCTAGTCACTTAACCTCCTTGAGTTTCAGTTTCTTTATTTACCAATTGGGAATAATAATCTTAACTGTAGGTAACTTATGGAGACAGCATAAATACTAAATGGACCCGTAGAAGGAGTCTGTAAATATGAACTAAATAATAATGCACAAGAATTTGTAAGGATTTATTAGAAGAAGATGTCTTAGCTTTGATATATGTCATTCATTAGTCTACTAGGATAGAATGGGAATTATATAAGGTATACTTTGCAATTACAGAGGTGATCACCTGTTAGAAACAGGAGACTTAAAGAAAGCAGGGCTTTAGGTGTTTATTAGGCTAATCGCATTTTGCTATAATGCGAGGGGCTGAATAGACGCTTGGTAAAATATATACTTGGTCTCTAGAAACCCAAGTAGTGGAATATAATTCTGTAAGTCAGGAATGTGTGTGTGTGTGTGTGTGTGTGTGTGTGTGTGTGTGTGTGTGGTGCCAGTCCTAGAACTTGAACTTGGGGTCTGGGTGCTGTTGCTGAATTTTTTTGCTCAAGGCTAGCATTCTACCACTTGGACCACAGCTCCACTACTGGCTTTTTGGTAATTCATTGGAGATGAGTCTCACAGACTTTTCCTGCCTGGGCTGGCTTCAAACTGCAAGCCTCAGATCCTGAGTGGCTAGGATTACATCTGTGAGCCACCAGTGTCTGGCTATGAATAAGGAAATGACCTGAGCAGAGCACTTTGAACCTTTTGTGTCTTGGGAGGACAGATATTAAGGAAAAGGATGGGTAGAGGAACTAAGTAATGGCTAAACTATTTAGAAATGGGAAGCAAGGCCAGAAAGGAGAGAGGCCCAGAAGTGGAAACCAAGTGTTGGTGGTGTGATGAATAAACTAGGGATCTATATGAAAGATAGGAATGTGAGGTACTACGGAATATGCTGAGTGAGTTCGTGTAGATACATATTTATTTATAATTTTTAAATAGATGATTATGTAGATTTAATCGATTATATAGATTTAATAGATTATATCAAGTATTACAGAGTACATTTTAAAGGTACTTTCTGAAACACAGCACAAGATGCTTGGAAACTTATTTGAAAGAAAAATAACTCAGTGGAATGTGCTATCATCTCCAACAGCCTGGAGCTTATCCATGTCCAAGTGCACTGCGTGACGTGTTCAGATGAGGAACCCTCATGGTGTTCTGTCTCAACAACAGCTCTAGTTCAGACCTTGGAAGCTCTCGTCGCAGATACAGACTGCTCCGGTGGTGCAGTACCCATGCCCACTGCAAAGCTTGGGGCAAGCCTCTCCGATATACACGTGGTCAATGGCCCAGCTTTGCTTCTCGGTTTCTTCTCCTTTCTGGATCCAGCGGAACTGTGTTGCACTGAAAGACCAACAGAGAACAGAGGCAAGTGAGGACACAGTGCTCCAGCCTTTCCCTCCAGAAATGGCAATCTGAAGCCCTCAAGAGACAGCAGGCTTCTGAGTCAACTCATATTCCTCAGACTTGGGGTGTATATAACCAGATATCTGCCTTTCTAAAAAGCTTGTATCTTCCTTGGGAAGATTTATTTTTCATGTGTGTGCATTTCCTATTCCCTGCCTGTATAAATCTGGGCATATGATTTTCCAAAGCTTTGAGTAAAATGGATGCTAATCTAGGAAGACTTCACACCATTGTGTTTATCCTTAGCTCTGTACAACCCTGCAGCCCTGCACTGCAGGGGTGTTCATATCTGAATGAGAAGCAAAGTTTTGGGGAGAGCAGAACACATGGCAGAACTGTCAACACCAGGGTTTGTTTAAGGGTTGTCATTAAAGGCCTTGTGAATAAATCTGGCACATGCACAGTAGGGAGTTAAAAGACATATGAGGTCTGTGAGTCACTTAGAGCCCCCTCCCCCATTTCTTCATATTTTTTCTTGGGACATGCAGTTGTCATTTGTGGATTTGGATTGGCAAGGAGAGTGAGAAAAAATGTGAGATGATCCTAGAGCTTCAACTAAAACTATGTAAATCTTACTGTTTTTTTCTTCTAAGTTCTCTGCACGATGCTAGAGATTTCCAGGCAGTTCTACTAAGTTCTACCCTCATAGACAACCCACCTGGAAGAGATATGGTCAGGCAACTGGATGGTGATCCTCTTCCAGCTGGAACTGTTGACAGCATTGTAGATTGTGGCTTCATGGAACTGGAAGGGGGAGCAGCCAATGCTGTTTGAGGAGGAAGGAAGGCATTGGGTCTGAACAAGCTGCCAGGAATCAGACCTACAGAAACCAAAAATGTCACATTAGACCAATCATAAGAGAAATAAATGACTAATGACAGAGTAATGCTTTCAAGTGGGGTTAAATCATTTTGGCACGAATTTCCCATTTCTTATAAATATTTATGTTTGTGAAGTGTACAATATTAGTTCACTAACCTTGCGTCCTTCGTATATTCCAGCATCACAGAATGAAGGTCACCGCAAGAAGTGGCTTCACAACCCACCACAATCTAAAGGAAACATAAACAGTCAGTACAGAGGCAAGGCTAATGAGCCTGCTGCAAAGAAAGTATTTGGAGGAGAAGTTATGGAAAGAAATTGAAAGTATCATTGCTTTGAAACATTTTCACTGTTATCCTAACTTTTGGATCCCATTACATTTTTATTTGGAGTTGAAAATAGCAAATTTTTAACTACTTAACATTCATTCATAGCACTTTCTTCTTTTACATGTTAATATAAGCTTTCTACATATTTGCAATTAAATGTCTGAATCAGTAATACGTACAATTGATACAAAAATTGGTGATTCAAATTTAAGTCTAGATGGTAGGGGTGTCTCTGAAGCACTGGATACATAAACAGATAAGTTAAATTGTAACTCCCTTATACAACCATTTGAAATTTAAAAACTAAAATAAAGATAAATTTTTGTCCTAATTATTTATTTAATCAACAAGTCCTATTTGGTGACAGCATCAGGAAAGGTTGGTGTTAAAACCATATACTCATGAATAAAACAACTCTGAATTCAAAGGGAGAATCAGAAGCATAGTCCAATCATAATAATGGAGATCATAAAAGATACAAATACAATGTTGTGGTGCTTCTGAGGAGCGGTGATTATGTTTAATTAGTACGTTAGATCACAATAAAATAAGGGGCAGATGAACTGCCCCTGAGCATCTGAGAGGTGGAAACAGGAGGAAGCTATTAGGCAGAAGGACTGTGAGCAGACAGAGTGGCCTGGAATAGAGCACACAGTATGTCTGGATCCAAGTAGAGAGAATATGGAGTATGGTGACATAAGTTAGAAAGTTTGGATGAGTTTGGCTGACCACGAATCACAGTTTAAGATGTTTGAGCTTAATTTGGTCAGCAAGAGAACCACTGAAACTTTAGTGGAATTATGTGAAGTAATCATGCAAATGGCTTCGTAAAGGTGAGTCTATGATGACAAAGTGAGGTAGGAATGCAGAGAGATTAGAGCTTAAAGAGTGCTTAGTGGACAATTGACTTAATTAGGGCAAGAAGAGAGGTAATAATAATGGAAACAGAATTAAATGGAAGTCACAAACATTGGATATTAGAATTGAATGCCAGAACTATGATCCAACAATTCCACTCCTGTGTAGTTATCCAAGATACAGTAAAGCCAGGATACCATAAAGACGCCAGCACAACTACGTTCATTGCAGCACTATTCACCATAGCCAAGCTATGGAATCAGCCTGATGTCCCTCAATGGATGAATGGATCAAGAAAATGTAATATGTATGTATGTATGTATATATATGTGATTTTACTCATCCATTAGAAAATTTACTCATCCATTAGAAAGAACTTTATTTGTACCATTTGTTAAGAATTGGTTAAGACCTAGAAAAAATCATGTTAAGTGAAGTAAGTCAGGTCCAGAGAGAGACAAAGGATGAATGTTTTCCTTTGTAAAAGTGGAAGCTAGATTTAGCTTATAAACTTATAAGTAAATATGTTAGGTGGTATGCAGTGTATACAAATCTATTAACTGAAATACGGTAGATTGAAGGGAGAACTAAAATAGTGTAAATTCCTTAGAAAGGCCAAGTCAAACTTCAGCAAAATAAAACACCAGGAACTGAGTACTCAAAAAGGGTGGACTAGGTCAAGGGGACAGGGGTGGGCAAATGAAGAGTAAAAGAGGGAGAGAATGCAGCCACGAATCCAATGTATATGCTACAAAATTAAGAAGAGTGAGGGAAAGGGTGAGTAGGGGAGGGATTAGTGAGAATGCTGAAAGAGGTGACATTGCTGAAGATTTATTGTATTCATAAACTGCTTTATTAAATGGCAACTCCTTGGTACAACTACTGAAAGATAATAAAAAAACAGAAGAAAAAGAGGAAAAATCGGAGTACTTTATCATTTCAAGTTCGTGATTATGTGAAAAGTGGTGCCATCTGCAGAAATAGTGCTGGGTACCAGTGTTCATACCTGTAATCCTAGCTACTTAGGAAGCTGAGATCCTGAGGACTGCAGGACCCATCTCCAAAATAACAAGCAAAAGAGCTGGGTTGGAGGTGTGGCTCAAGTGGTAACATGCCAGCTGAGCAAGTGTAAATACCAGTCCAAAAAAGGTAGAAGAGAAGGTGTTGAGCTCACTAATATGTTGAGTTGAAGAACCAACAAACCAAGTCAGAATATGTGGAAACTGTGAAAAATACTGAGCTATTACTGAGTCAGTGAAGGGTTAGATACACAGATCAGAGACTTGCTCTTCACAACACAATATTCGAAACCAGAGGATTGGATAAAGTTCTCCATGGACAGACTGTCTATGGAGAGAGAAGAAATCTGAGGTGCACTGAAAAATGCTGACATGCAGAGGGCTGAGGAAGAAAAGCCAAAAAATGGTTCAATGGAAATTAGAATAGAAAGTTATCAAGATTCCTTTTCAACAAGCACAACTTATCTTAAATCCCAGCTATGAGTGAAGTGTAGATAGGAGGATTACAATCTAAGGCTAGTATTGACAAAAAAGTGCAAGACCCCATCTGAAAAATAACCTCAAACAAAAAGGGCTCAGTATGGCTCAGTGGTAGAGCAAGACAAGCACAAGGCCCTGAGTTCAACCCATTGTGTCTCAAAAAGTATGTGAATATATGTAATAATCCAGGAGATAATAAATTGCTATTAGAAAAAAGAAAAGACACAAAAAAGAAAGACAAAGGAGATATAAAGTAGAGCTTTCAAAGATGTAACAGAGAAACTAGCAGAGAACCCAAAACCAAAGAATCCTCATTAGCTGGAATGGCTGAGAACAGCCATTCAGGGAAGAGGAAAAGATGGGGGCGGATGAAAGCCCAAGGCTGTAGTGTTCTACACTACATTCTTTGAAGAAGGAAGCTCTAATATACTTGCTTTTTTATTCTGACCTTGAACAGCCTTTGTGACACTAATGTGAAAAACAATCCAGCCTTGTCCTCTAGTCTCTGAGGAGAATTTCATAAGGCAAAGCTCAAAACAACAAAAAAAAGCAAATATGTTTTTTATTTCTGCTAGTAAAGATTCTTACTATTTGTAATCTTTGCAAATAAGGATAGTCTAATAACTGATGTGTTTAGTGAAATGTATTTCTGTAATCATTTTCAAAAAGTATCCTTGGCCAGGAGCCAGTGGCTCATGCCTATAATTCTAGCTTCTCAGAAGGTGGAGATCTGAGGATCATGGTTTGAAGCCAGACTGGGAAGGAAAGTCCATGAGACTCTTATCTCCAATTAACTACCAAAAAAAGCTGTAAGTGGAGCTGTGGCTCAAATGCTAGCATGAGCAAAAGAGTTCAAATACAGCATTTAGGCCCCAAGTTCAAGACCCAGGACCCCCACTTCCCAAAAATGGTTTGGCATTAAGAGAGACATCAATTGGTATTGCTTTATCATTCTCTCTGAGTGCTTCTTAGGCCTTTCCTTCCATCTTTCTATCCAAATGAAAAATGTAAATTTAAAAGATTCAAGAAATCCTCCAGTTCTTAGAAGTTTGGGGAACTTACAACTGGGTCAATGGAGAGCTTGAAGTTAGAGACAGGAAACTGAACGTATAATGAGAGAGCATAGACAAAGAATCAAATGGCTTAGTCAACACAGTAGGCATAGTTTGTGTGTGTGTGTGTGTGTGTGTGTGTGTGTGTGTGTTTGAGAGAGTTACACAGAGAAGTAGGCAGAGGCACCTACTTGAGCTCCAGAGTACACAAGGTTGAGTATACAAGGTTCTGAGTTCAATTCCTAGTATCAACAAAATTGAGTAGTAAACCTACATAATAATGCCTCACGATCAACAGTCACTATTCAGTTATTTACCATGTCTCAACATATTCAGAGATTTATGCTCATATAATCACATGAATACAGGTCTCTTTCAATCATCAGTGAGGCATCTGTTAATGAATGCGATCCATCACTGCCTTGTAGTTGTCAAAACAAACATTCCAACTCACAGCCCAAACAGAACATCACTTTTATTTTTTAGAGTCATGTTCTCTTACTTTAAACTGCATCATGTATCCTGGCTGTATAATGAGTTCTCGGGAGGAGAGAGCGTTGTGAGTCTTGTCCTTCTTTTTATTTGGCCAGTACAGGTGGAAGGATGGATTGCCACAGAATCCTGCTGTCCTTACTGCATTGGGGTAAAAACTCCAGTTTTCTTCATGAGAAGTGCCTTCTGTTAAAGTAAATTGAAAGCAACGTGACATGCTATTTTCTTTTCTTTTTTTTGTTGGTCGTGGGGCTTGAACTCTGGGCTTGGGCACTGTCCCTCAGCTCTTCAGCTCAAGGCGAGCGCTCTACCACTTGAGCTACAGCGCCACTTCCGGTTTTCTGGTGGTTTATTGGAGATAGGAGTCTCACGGTCTCTCCTGCCCGGGCTGGCTTTGAACCGTGATCCTCAGATCTCAGCCTCCTGAGTAGCTAGGATTACAGGCGTGAGCCACCAGTGCCCGGCTACATGTTATTTTCTTGAAGTTACCGGTATACTGTTGAATTACTTGTATATGTGTTCTAGCTTTTGGCTTACTCTTGAGGACTGATATTTATTTTATTTATCTTCTTTAATATATAGATCCAAGGTGTCAACAAAAATTTACCAACCCCCCCCCAACTAAATGCCGGTATAATGATTACTACATTATCTCCCCCACCCACCCCAATGGTACTGGTGTTTGAACTCAGGATCTTTCATTTCCAGGCAGATGCTCTCCTGTTTGAGCCACACCCCCAGCCTCAGGATTATCCCACTCCTTTTTTTTTTTTTTTTTTTTTGCCGGTTGTGGGGCCTGAACATTGTCCCTCAGCTCTTCAGCTCAAGGCTAGCGCTCTACCACCACTTGAGCCATAGTGCCACTTCTGGCTTTTTCTGCTTATGTGGTGCTGAGGAATGGAACCCAGGGCCTCATGCATGCAAGGCAAGCACTCTACCACTGAGCCACCTTCCCAGCCCCTGATTATCCTACTCTTAAAATGTAATTGCTTGCACAAGTATACCAATAAGTTGCACAAATACAAAGTTCTTCTTGCTATACTTCTTAATCAATTGCAATATGTATCTCTGTGATAAACTGCTACAAGAAATAAAATTATTTTGAGCTATTTTCAAAGTACACTTAAAAGAAGATACTCATCTTTAACTTATTAACTTATCTGAAGACATAACCAGACAATGGCTCATAGGGAAGAAAACTGTTTCTTACCATCATCAAAAGTATCCACTAATTGACTAGGATTGATTTCTGCTCCACCAATCAGAATGTTGTCTAGTGCCCACTGAGCCCGCTCTACACCAGAGACCACGATCCCATTGCTGATCACAAAAGGCTGCCACCAACGAAGTCGAGTTGTGTTGGTGAGGGCATCCTCAGGAAGCAGTATGTAGTCATGTCTAACAGAAATGTATTTCTGGAAATCCATCTCATGAAGCAAAGTCCAAGTGATTCCTATAAACACAGGCATATCAACATAGTAACGTATATGGGAATACCTGCATCCCACCATCATCACTACACTGTAGATAAAACAAAGAAATCTTTTACCAGGAAATGAAAATAGACTTTTCTGACATGAATGCAGGTATTCAGTACTTAGAAACATTTTAATATGAGGCTGATGATTTTAGAAGAAGGATATATAGATATATGAGGCCAAAACAAATACGCTGAAGTAAAAATGATGTATTTTCTGCTTTTAGAAGTTTTAGGTTCTTATGAGTACTGTCTTATGAATAATAAGACACATGCATGTTAATAGTATTAAAATATAATTACTATAAATATATGAAATTTGTAATTAGTTAGATTGGCATGAAATTTATTTTTTATTGCTTGATAAGACTGCCAGTAAAATGTTTAAATTACTTAAGAACACATTTTTTGAATGAGATAAAATAGTATAGATTCATCTATCAGATAGTTATTAAGAATAGTATCTGTCTGCTAAAATATATTTTCTTAAAAACTCCCAGTTTTATCTAGCTTTACATGATCTAAAATAAATCAGAATTTTGTTGATATTCTATAACAAACTCATGAATTCAGAATATCTTCTTTCACAATTAAACAAGTTTCCTTGTAGAGTCTCTAGAGCGTTTATTATATGCCTTTTAGTAGATGAACTTTTAAACATGCTTTAAAATGTTTTAAAATTTGTCTTTTACTTGGAGACTCATACAAAATTTATTACTTGGTTGTATCACGCATAATCAAGCTTTGGTTAAGCGAAAAATAGATTTCTTTATTCATAAAGTTTGGTGCTCAATTTTACTGTGATTTCTCTCAATTCCTCTTTTAGGTGAATTTTGTGTAGCACAGAAGTCACAGGTATGGGCGACATGGAGCGCAACCAAGATCTCTAACTTTTTCTTTGTGACTTTCACAATTTGCATTGTGGGCAAAAGCTTTGCAAAGATGTTTCTGAAAGATGGTGAATGGTATGTGGAAATCTGCTCCAGGATCTGGCTTTCACACAGAAACATGCCTCCATTGGTAGAGTAGTCCAGCAGCACGCCTTCCTTGCGGCAGATGGGCCGATGGCAAGTGGTCATGTTGTTCTCACTACCAATGCGTCCCCAATACTGTAGGAATCTAAATGCAAGCACATATTTTCTATCAGAAGAATGAATTAGAATCAACACTCAAGTCTAGCATAACAATTTCTTCAACACATGTGTTCCTTGCTTTGAGGCCAAATTACAATGTCACAATAAAAATTAACCAACATACTTTGCCCCTCTGAGATCCAAGTCTTGAGTAATAGCTTGTCTCACAGTAGATCCTCCAAAGTAGAGTGCAGTGTCCTCAGCAAGAATTCCACATTCAGTACAAGCACTTCCACCTTCTAAGGACATCCATAAGTCTGGCTTGATTTCTTCACTGTCAAAGCGTTCCTTCAGGAAAGTCTGACAAGTAAGATGAGTGGGTAGGATTACAAATAACAACCAAGGAGTGTAACTATGTAATACTTGAGACAATACAAAGTAACTAGCACTAAAAAAGAGATGAGCTCAGTGCTTTATTCCAAACACATTTAAAAAAAGCTCATTTTCTTTTCTACCATATACTGAAGATCATGTTGACTGCTTAATGGCAGGTTTTAGAGTTTTAAATCAACAGATAATTAGAATTTAGAAGTCTTTTATGCAAAAGAGTTAAATCCTGTATGCGAAGACTTAAGCAATACCCCAAAACATAGGTATATATTTTTATATAATATACAAAATATTATAATAGTATGCACATTTGTGAGTGTGTAATATATGTGTACATTTAGCTTATATGGTATAGTATATGTAGTCAAATATCATTTTTTCTTTCTAGTCTCTCCATAGTGAAATCATTTTGTCCATAACACAGTTTTGCATTAGTTTTATATTTTTAAATGAAAACATATAATGATAACTATGTGTTATAGTTACAGTAATTATATATAGTTCTTTGGGAGAGTTACCTAGTTATTATCTTATTGTGTGGTTAAGACCATTTAAATAGATTCTCTTTTTCTCAAACTTAGAACACCATCAAGTCTATAATTAAAGACACACAATTGCCTGCCAGTCTTACTTTACTTCAATAATGGTAGCAAATGAATACAATTTTTATAAATGAAGGTTTATATGTAAGAACATGAGTCAGAAGACAGCGTAGTTAACCACACATCATCTGATGAGAAGGATTTGAATTGAATTCAGAATGTTGATTTGTACAATTTCTTGTTCAACTGCAGACTCCTAATGAAATCTGAAGGTTCATGAGACATGGGACCTTTAGGTTACTTGCGATGCCAGGCTTATAAAGCTGGCTTTCTCACGTGCCCTCCTCATTTGATGAAATGGACTTATACCTTCTGGCATGAGTCAGCATCATCTCAATTGTATTTTGAGTAATTTTTCCATTTCAAAGCTGTTGAAGTGTTGAAGAGAAACGAAACTGACTGACAGAGCAGGTTCTGTGTACTGGCTTGCTTTTCTTGGGTTTCAAACACTGGTGCCTTTTTAGCTCAGCCATTTTTCTGTCATCCTCATGGAGAATATACCATACTTATTACAGAGATAAAATGTGTACATGGCAACTACAGTGAATGTCAAATAACGCTGAACAGCAAAAGCTTCCTGGAGTGACCTCTTTATTCTTAATATTCAACCACTTCCTACCGTCAATTAACCATTACACGGAATTTCCTGAACAAAAATTCAGTTTATTAATTGAAAATGTGAGTTAAAAAAGGATTAATACCTGACTTTATATAAAGTCTGTATAAATAGAAAGCCAGAATGTTTATATTCTTTAATGTATACAATAGTATGTGAATAAAGTTGGATGAGAATTTGATCCTAATACTTTTTTTCCTTTCTTGTTTTTCAGTACTATACTTCGAACTGGGGGCCTCAGATTTACGTTTCCTCTGTTATTTCTTTTGAGAGGCATTTTTGCCTGGGATTTGTTCCATGCCTTGATCCTCCCACCACCTCCCACATAGCTAGAATTACTGGTGTGACCCACCACACTTGGCTTGTTCCTTAAAATGGAGGGAGGTTTCACTGGCTTTTTGCCTGGACTGGCCTTAAATCACTATCCTCTCGATCTCTGCCTCCCACGTAGCTGGGATTATAGGCATAAGCCACTGTGCTTATTCCACATTAAAGTTTCCAATCAAAGGATTTATTTCCTGGGGGGTACCCAAAGGACTTTGTAATAGATCATTAGTTTCCCATATAAGTTGATTTTAGACATGGCTTGTAATGTGAGTAACTGCTCCTGTGAGGGACTTGAACATTACCTTTAGAGTATGAGTCAAGTAGCAGTTTGGCCCAGAGTATCCAGGATCACAGATGCACTGTTCCTTTAAGCAAT
This sequence comes from Dipodomys ordii, assembly GCF_000151885.1. NCBI lineage: Eukaryota > Metazoa > Chordata > Mammalia > Rodentia > Heteromyidae > Dipodomys > Dipodomys ordii. The sequence goes on along the minus strand of NW_012267411.1, from coordinate 3,477,010 downwards.
CTCCATGGCCCCGGCAGTTGTCCAAGCATCCTGGGCCCAGGTAGAAATTATCAATTGCCCACTGCATGTCTGAGTACTTCTGATAGAACCTGAATCTCACGGGACTATTGGTAAAACAAGGCAACAGAGTGAAAAACAAAAGCCAGCTTCATTCAAGTCCCTTTGGCTGCATTGTATATTCAGTTCTGAAAAGACACATAAGGTACTTTTGCTAGGTAAAATCCATTTTCTAACCGCTGTTCTCTTTTACTTTCTATTGATGGTACTATGAGTAAGTAGCTGCTTTCATCTAAATTTTATTCAAACTTGTAAGACAAATGAAAACCAGTGAGATTTCTATTTTAAATGACAGGTATATCTTCACAATACAAATCTGTACCTTTCGTGAGTCAGATATCAGATGAACTGGAGTTCAGTGGTGGTGGGGCAATTTGGGCTCCCTGATTATACTAATCATACAGAGGAGGAGGTCGCGGCAGAGTTGTCAGCCTGCATACAGCCCTCAGAAAATTCTAGAATTTTAAAAGGTGGACGCAGCCACTTCTGAATTCCCAGAAGATAACCGATATGGTTGGAGTGACTATGCTAGTTAAAAAACAATTTTAAGCTGATTATAATAAAGCAGAATTTCCCAGAGATTTTTAATTCATGATTCTTTTCTGTCTTTTGAGGGAATAAACAGGTTCTAATTAATCTTATAAAAATAAGTTGGACAATCCTGGATAAAAAATACAAAGGGCATATGAAAGAACTTTCTAGGGCAATAAACATGTTCTGTATTTGATTTTGTGTGTGTGTGGGGGGGGGGGTTTACATGGAATACACAATAGTAAAAACAACATTGATCTGAACAGGTAAAATTTTACTGGCTGCAACTTATACTGTATAATTAGAGAGAAAGACAATAGAGGAGGAAATGGGCATAGGATGGTAAGTGCTGGTGGTTCATTTCAGGTGATTCATAGCAGATAATCATCATAATATAACTTCCCTACTCATTGAGTGGCCAGAAATGGGTTAATACGTGTCCGTGAGGTGCAAGGAAGTGCAAGAAGGAAAAGCAACTCTCTCCCCCACCAGGTTCAGCATTCTGCTTTAGTTTTCTACTGAATCTTAATGTTTAATAGTGGAACCAGCCTGGGAGCTGAGGATGACACCAATGCTGCTGGAAGAGGAGCTAGGAGAAAGACAGGAAACAAAAATGGTGCCCCTGAAGAGACGTCCCCTCAGCTTTGGATTCTTATTGATGTAACAAATGCCTTCTCCCCTGCACCAGTACTAGAGTTTGAACTCAGAGCCTTGGGCCTTCCTCACCTTGTTTGTTCAGCTGGAGCTTTATCAATTGAATTATATCTCTAGCCTGGCCTTATATTTGAGATGCAGTCTTGAAGACTTTTCTGCCCAGTCGGGCATTGAACTGTGATCGGCCACTGGTGCTGGGTTACAAATGTCTAATAGATCCAGTTTGGATATTATTTTTGTTTTGTTTACCTGCAGCTGAAGGGATTGTGATTTAGTTTCCTAGTACGCTAACTGAACAAGCCCTTTAGATTCATTTTAGAAAACTGGGTGGTTCTATAGTAAGTGAAATGCACAGGACACTAGAAAAGATGTGTGTATGCTTCTACAAAGGCCCTGCAGGTTCTGGTCATATATCATAATCTGTCTCACAAGAAGGTTTTTCATCTAGCCAGACTGTATGATTAATTCAGTAGAGGCATGCCTGTCATTTTGTTTAATGCATCTCTTTTCTTAATTTTACAGTAGAAGGGAAATCTTTTAGAATTGCCTTAAATTAACTTATCTACAGGCTTTCCAAAGCATGGTTTCGTCACCTTGGCTCACCACTGCTCCACGCTAATTACTTTTCACTGCAGGTGTAGAAAATTATGCTTTGTGATAAGAGGAAAATGAAACCCATGAGGCACCTTGTACAAATAGCATGCATGAGGATTTGTTCCTTGTGTGATCATGGAATTGGAAAGCACATGTGCTTGGTGGATGACTGTGTACAAGGTCAGTAAGGCAGAATACACCTTCCCATTTAACCCCAAGGCTATCACTGGTCTGTTCCCATTTGATGACACCGAAGTTTAGAAAATGGAATGACAGGCCAAGGACCATTTTCTCAAGTCTCTTAAGGTCAGGTGATCCTAGAAGTTTACTTAGAGTTAAGAAACCTTTAGAGTTAGGGGAGAAAGAATACCCACAATTAGACACAATTTCAGACTTGACAACAGTCTCCCCTATTGACTGTGTATTTGGATCCAGGCTTTAATTTTCTACTTACTTTCCCACTAAGCTTTCAGGGAGCGGGTAGGTGATCCTTTTCCATCCCTTAGTTGGGAAGAATACAGATGGCTGAGAAACAGTTCCAGAGCATTTTGGGTCAGCAGGCAAGCACTGAGGGACCAGATAATTCCAGCTTACGCCAAAGTCAGTAGAGTATTGCACATGGATTTGATTCTGGGCAATTTTTTCAGATACTTTGCATCCCACAGAGATCTAATAAACAGAAAAATCAAGATTGTCAAGGTATTCAAACCATGTTACATATTTCTGCTCCAAGGTCTTAGCAGCAAGGAAGCCACAGGTCACTTGATATACACCATCCCACATTTCCAGGTTCATTACTTGTTCTGCTGATGGGCAAGTGAGATTGAAATGTTTGCCCAAGGTGACAAATTACAAAAAGTGCCAAATAGGTTGGGCATGGGATCTGGAGAGAGGCTGAAGCCTGTGCTTCTGCTATTCTGGCTGATTGCCTTGGAAGGCCAAGCCTGCTCTTACAAATTGTTTTGTTAATGGTCTGGCACTTCTATTTGGCAGAATACTTGACCAAGAAGGATTGCTAACAGCTTTACCAATTTTATTATTTTGTCATACAATTTATGGCTCTCAATAAATCACTTTCACCTAAAAGTTAGATGCAATGAAGTGATAATAAAAGATACTTTCAAGAAAGTACAGCACCCTTCCTTAAGGGAGATAGCTAAAAGGCAAGATTTTTGGCTCATTCCTTGGGATTTAGGATTACAGAACAGATCAGAATAAATCTTGGCCAGGATATTGGCCAGAGTTGATATTGGCATGAATTCTAATCATATTTTTGTTTCTCAAAACTTTTTTTCTTCAGAAATATCCAAATGCTCTTGTTTTAAAAAAGAGAGACAACCACTTTTATCTCCTTTGAAAGAAACAATTTCTGCCAACATTAGTGACTTAGGAAGTTGGAATCAGTTTCTTACATTTTTATTATCAATATTTTACTCTTGCAGCATTTAATCTTGAGCAGGAATCCACTTAGTCTTATGAAAGTTACATTCAGAGATAGTTCAGAAATAAAATACTTTAAGTGATTAAGTACTATATAGGTGAGCTGTGTGTTAACAATAAATTTTATTTCTCTAAGTATATGTTGTCAATGAACCATTTGATAATCGCTGTCTAATGATTTTTGATTGGTTCTGTTGGTAAGGTAAGGCTATTTATGGAATGGAAAACATGATGTATTCACCTTGAACTGCATAATCCAGCCCTCAGTGGGGGTCAGGTCATGGGTGACTGCATACACCTCTCGTCCATCATGGCTGCCACAGATCATGACGCCATCAGGAGACTCGCAGAATCTCTCCACTGTACAGTCATCATGGAACAGCCAATGCTCATTCACTTGAAAACAGATAAAACTCTCATGATGACTTTATGATATTCTGGGTCTATATTCTAGAAGGTATGTACATTGAATGCTAGTGCATGCTAATAAAAATCTTTGAAATAGAAACTTCTACACACAATATACTATTATACAATACACACTAATGTCAACATATCATTTTAGGAACATGTATACTAGAATGGCTGAAATAAATATACTTTTTAAAAGCAAAAAATGCATATACACAAATGAAGTTGTTAGTCAATATTGAAAAGAGAATGTTTGCAATGAATGTGTCATATATTAAAATAAAAAGAAAAAGATGACTAATTTCTTGATATTTAACTTTTAAACAGTATCTAGTGGAGAGAAAGAATTTTAAAGAACTTGAGTTAGCTGCTGCTACACAAGTTAGCTACTGCTACTCAAGTTCTGGTAGTAGTCTTTAGGTTGTTAAAAAAGCTAGTATGGAATTTTTTTATAGCTTTATTGAGGTACAGTTGTTACTCAAGCATTTCATACTTTAATATATGTGTCTTGATGAGTTTGGAAATAGTCATACACCTGCAATATATAATATCACCAACCAAGCTGGTAGACAACCATCACCTTCAAATATTTCCCTATGTTCCTTTGTGTGTGTGTGTGTGTGTGTGTGTGAAGAATATCTAGTATGAATGAATGAGGATTGTGTAAGAAATCTCTCTAAAAACTATTGAACAATAGGAGATGGGGGAATGGGGAAGGAGAAAGCGATAAAGGGGGTTCATACATGATATTTGATATGTACATATCGTATATATGCATGTGGTGAACACCCTCAGTACAATTACCATACACATACAAAAACTGAAAGACAGGAAAGTAAAGCTGGCTGTGCTAGAGGAAGGTCCCTAGCAGGAAGGGTGGAAGGGGGAATGAAGAGGGTAAATGAGGCTCAATATGACTGATATATTTTGTATGCATATATGAAAACAGAGCATTGAAACTTGTTGACACTGTCCTAACAACTGGGGAGGGAATGATGGAAAGAGAGTGATGAGGGAGGGGTGAGCCTAATTAGGTACACTGTATGCTTTTGTGGAAGAGTCACAATGAAATCCTCCTGCACAGCTAAAGCATGCTAATAAACAATCTTTTAAGAATGCACTGTATATACTACATGATCAAGAAAAATAAGTGAAGGGGAGTGAAAATGTCAAAAGGATGACAGATCAAGAGGCATTGTATACATAAATTGCTTTGTTAAATGGCAAACAATTCAATGCATAATCTAAACAGTGAGGGAAGCGGTGGGGTGGTAGTGGTGGGTGAGAATGTTAACAGGGGTGACATTGAGCAAGAGCACTGTGTTCATAAACTGCTTTGTTGAATGGCAACTCCTTTGTACAAGTACTTAAAGAAAATAAAAATATTCAAAAAATAACTAAGATTTCCTCCAAAAAATCTTTTAAAAGAAGCATCTAGTAAGAGATCTAGCCTAACATATTCTAGATGCATAATATTGTATTCTTAACTGTAGGTACTACATTGTATCTGGATCTTTGGAACTGACATATTTTACAAATCAGGAACTTTATGCCCATTGAAAAATGATTCTCCATTTTCCCCTCTCCAGATACCTATTCTCCTTAATTAAATCAACAAATAATTTTACAGGTCCAGCAATTAGAGAAAAATCAAAACTTCACATTGTACAATGTGTTATAAATACTACCTCTAAGTTCAAATTGTGAAGTTGTTATTAGTGTGGCAAAGTTAAGGTACATCATTATAAAGAGATTATTTAAGAAATTCAGATTATTTCTAAAATTATATAATCATAAATTTACCTCAGTAATGCTCCTAATATTTGAATATTTGGATATGTGTATTTGAGAACATTTGAGGTATTTAAGATATTAAAAAATGAATCTTGACTTCTAAGTCAGATCAACAGTAACTCGTTGAAGAAATACACCTAGCCCAAACCAAAACAAACAAACAAACAAACAAAACAAAGCCAAAATGAACTGATGAAATAGATTTGGCAGATTCTAAAGAAAGGCCATGAATTAGTGCAGAACACCCCTACCCCATCCCCTCACAATTTCCTTTCTCTTCTGGAAGGGGAGTTTTCATATCTTAATTGGTATCTTATAAAGATCAGAAATAAAAACACATTCATAATTGCATCTAATTTTTTTTTTTCGGTCAGTCCTGGGGCTTGAAGTCTGGGCTTGGGCGGTGAACCTGCGCTCTTCAGCTCAGGGCAAGCACTCTACCATTGAGCCACAGCACCGCTTCCGGTTTTTTAGTGGTTTATTGGAGATAAAGAGTCTCACGGACTTTCCTGCCCAGGCTGGCTTTGAACTGTGATCCTCAGCAGATCTCAGCCTCCTGAGTAACAAGGATCACAGGCATGATCTAATTAGCTGGTGCCCGGCTTGCATCTAATTCTTGATTGACTCAGGGCTCATAGGTTCAACCTGAGAACTTCCTGGTTGGCTCTATATTCACAGTGGAGATAAGCAGGTGTGACTGGAGGATTGGGGGCCAATGGGTTAAAGTCAGATGGCCTCAGAGAATCCACAGAAGAGACTGAACAATCCCACTGTTAATTAAGGCTTCACCCACAGTGTGTCTGTTTGATGCTGTCTGAGTATAACACGTGCCTGCAGAACAAGCAGCTTATCTCTGGGATTCAAATGGCAACAGCATCACCATTATCTGTGTCTTCACTCTGAGGGATTTGGGGACATGTTTAATCCTACATCACAGACAGGACTCAGGGGTCAAAGTGCACAGAAAGAGGAATTCCAATAAAAATACTCTCAAGTAGTTAATTCTGGGGTGCATATTTTTTTTATGCTAGAACTCTGCAATCTTGATGAAAAGGGGTTAACCAACTAATCTCTTCTGGCATATTAGAAGTTTCAAGAAATACCATTTTGTAAGGCACATGAGTGCGCTAGAATATTTACTCTTTCACTTTAAGATCATCAATTAGGTCTGAAGTAAAATAGTATTTCAGGTATTTGGAATACAGAAGCAATGTTTATATTATTCACTGATTGTGAATTCACTTCTGTAAAACAGGAAAACAAATGTTATTTAGCTACAGTGTGAATAAGATCTATGTAAGCTTCACTTTTTTTTTTTTTTGCCAGTCCTGGGGCTTGAACTCAGGGTCTGGGCACTGTCCCTGAGCTTCCTTTGCTCAAGGCTAACATACTACTACTTGAGCCACAGTGCCACTTCTGGCTTTTTCTGATTATGTGGTACTGAGGAATCGAACCCAGGACATCATACATGCTAAGCAAGAACTCTACCAGCAAAACACCTTCTTATCCCCTATGTAAGCCTCTTAGAATAAGACTGCTTACGTTGCGTGCCAGTGGTTCATGCCTATAAACCTATCTACTCAGGAGATGAAAGCTGAGGATTGTAGTTCAAAGCCAACCCAGGCAATAAAATCTATGATACTCTTATCTCCAATTAGCCACCAAAAACCAGAAGTGGAGCTGTGATTCAAGTGATAGAGTGTTAGCCTTGAGCTCAGAGAAAGCACCCAGGCCCTGAGTTCAAGCCCCAAGACAGGTACAAAACAACAACAAAAACTACAACTACAACAAAACTGCTTGGTAATGATGATGAGGGATACTTAAATATTTTTCTATTTGCAAAGGTGATTTTTAAAGCAATTATACCATGGTGTGATATACTAATAATGAAATAAAATTATTCTAGTAAGCAATATCAAAGTTAAAATAAATTTCTTAAGAACATGGTGGAAATTAGGATCAAATTCTAAGTAAACCCAGAAGGCTATAAAATATATCAAGATTATAATTTTGTTACAATATATTTATATAAAGGCATTTAAAAAAGACTAGGAAACTATACTATCCTTGTCTCATGGGTGATTTTTACCTTCATACTTGTCCTTTTCTGCAGTGTCTCAATTTCACACATTGTATAAGTATTGCTTTTACAATAAAACATTGCTGATTAAGTATTTTAAATTATTAAATTTACTCAAATTAAATCCCCCCACATGACATTTTCTAAGAAGTTTCTCATTAGTTTTATGACTGTAAATTTATCCAGATTGTGTCTTTCATGTACGGCACTAGTGCATGTGACATAGTACTACTGTTTTAACAGCTCCAGTGGTACAGTAGCGATTTGTACTGTATGGATGCACTTACAGTTCTAGTATGACATACAGAAGGCACTGTTATTTTATCTGATGATAATATATTTATGTAGGATCACCAATACAACCAATATATTACTTTTAAAAAGTTACCAGAATAGTCACTATGTCTGACATACAGCAAATAAAAACTGGATATCAAAACAGTGACCAAGGAATGTTGGCTTTTTACCCAAAGCAGCAAACCAAAAACGTAGCAATGAATATATTCCAAGTGAAGGAAATTATCCTGTTAATAAAGTTATAGAATGCTATTTATAAAGCACACTGGCTATCTTGGAATGGAAGGAGATTTAGTTATAATGTCAACTAGGAAGGTTGACAGGAACAAAAAAAGGCAGGTACGTTCCATTGTTGCCACATTATCTGAGAGTCTGAAAGGGTCCATTTCATACTATTTTAGAAGGCTCACATCTACACAACTGAATTTCTAATGATTCTATTATTATTATTATTGGTACTGGGATTAGAACTCAGGGTTATAGGCTTTGCTAGGCAAATTCTTTCCACTGAACCATGAAGCCAGCCTTCCATTGTGTTTTTGTTTAACATTAGGGGATAAGTTACCTGAAGTTTTGTCCTCCATAAACATGTCAAAAGCAATTCTCCCAACTGGGCCTGCGTCTGCAGGGGAGCGCTCATGCTGGGGCACTGGTGCGCTGCTGAAGGTATCCAGCATGACAGTCCTCTGGTCGGCAGAGCCTGAGATGAGGACATTGTCAATGGCCCAGTCATTCTGGTCTAGGCCATCATGTTTTGGTTGCCACCAGCGGAAGCGAGTAGCCGTCTCTTTAGCATCAGGAGGGAGAAGAATATTGACGAATCTAAAAGAAAATATTAGGGGTGTGAAAATGTTAAATAGCTCATGTGAGCACAAGATTTACATTCAGTGATAAGGCATCATATAGAAAGGTATTAGGGCTTGAACTCTGGGCTTGGGCAATGTCCCTTAGATTTTTTTTTCCATTCAAGGTTAATGATCTACCCTTTCAGCCACAGCTCTCCTTTCAGCATTTTGGTGGTTAATTGGAGAGAAGAGTCTTGTGGACTTTCTAGCCTGGAATGGCTTCAAACCCTGATCCTCAGATCCCAGCCTCTTGAGTAGTGAGGATTATATGCTTTTGTTTTTATTTGGATTTCTGATACTTGGATTTACATGTGTTCTGGGATTATGCCCATCATTCGGTATATTCCTTGGACCTTCATATACTAACGGTGATTGGCATTAGGGAAGGAAGAAAAGTGCAGTCTATGAATCTTAGAATCTCACCTGTGGTGTTATTGGTACCTCTGAGATCTTTAGGCAGAGACACCTCTAAACTGTTTCTTAAGATAGAAACCCAAACCAACTATGTATCCACACCTGAAACCTTTCTCCTTTCTTCACAGTGGTCCCAGAGGCATACTCTACCAACAAATTAGAAACCTCCCTAGACCTGAGAATGTCCTATCTGATAGTTTTGTTCAAAGATTAGTTATTAGAGATAAAATAGAAGTACAAACCTATACTGATCAAGATGCATCGTACTCATTAATGATTTGCTGAATGGTAACTCCTTTATACGACTAAATATAATAAAAATATAACTTAAAAAAAGAAAAAGAAATACAAACCCAGGTTTACTATACTGGTCATAGAAAATTTCCATTAGCAAGTTCCAGGTAATGCCTCCATTGACAGAATATTCTAAGAGAACACCTTGGTTGCGGTTGTTTGGGGTAATCAAGCATCCGTACATGAAGTAGAATTGGATAAACTCAGCATTCGTGAGGTTTAGATCCACAGTGACTAACAATCGACTGCAACCCTAAGGAAAAGCAGAATGGGGAAAAATGATTAGGGCGTTTGATTGGGGGTTTTATATGCTTTTAATTTGTTACACCTTCTTTTTGATTATCCAAGTGACATAATATTGCAGGACTGATTTTCTTATCACCTATCTTCCTGGGCCAACTCTTGGCATTGTGTTTGGTACAATGCAGGTACTTAGCAAAAGTATGCTGAACTATGACATTTCAGTATTCAAGATCTCCAGTGCCATGTATTCTAAACAGTCTGTGTGTGTGTGTGTGTGTGTGTGTGTGTGTGTCTTTCCCTTCCTCCCTACCTATCTAAATGTTTGGTGGTATTAGGGTTTGAATTCAGGGCCTCATGCTCAGTAGGCAGGTGCTATACCATGAAGATATGCCTCAAACTCAGTTTTTTAAATCAGTTTTTTATTGTGAAAATAGTTAGTTTTTATTGTACAGAGGGGTTACAGTTTCATGAGCAAAGTAATGAGTACATTTCTTATTAAGCATTGTTTCCTTCTCCTTTGTTTTTCCCCTACCATCCTGTTTTCCCCCTACCATCCCTTCCCTCCCACTTCCACAACTACACCCCCCACCCCCCTCCATCCCCTGCCAGCCACCCCCCCACCCCCGGCCCAGCCTAAACTGTAAAATCTGTTGTTCAACAGTGTCTTGTACATCTCATTGTTACAGTGGGTCAACCTGTATCCCTATTTAAACATTTTGTTTTTTCCCTTCCCCTCCCCAAATTATACAGCCAGCATTATACTTAATGGTGAAAAACTGAAGCCATTTCCTCTAAACTCAGGAACTTCTCTTCAATTTAGTATTAGAATGCCTAGCTATAGCAATAAGACAAGATGCAAACATAAAGGGGATCCAAATAGGGAAAGCTGAAGTAAAACTCCCTCTCTCTGCAGATGACATGATCTTGTATTTAAAGACTTGGAAAAAATTATAGTAAGTGAAGTAAGCCAGGCCCAAAGAAACATAGGTCCCATGGTTTCCCATATTTGCAATAATTAGTATATGTCTGAGATAAGCAGAAACGGTCAGATAAGTTGATGTTAGGCGAAATGAACCCCAAGATAAGGACTCAAATGTTTTTTTCTTTCTTGCTATTGTTTCTAACATGTTTATAAGATGATTTCTTTGCTCCTTGGTATAACCCCTGTTTTCACAGTATTTGATGTTGGTATAATTTGTAGAGGGGAAGGGAAAAAACCAATTGTTTAAATAAGGATACAGGTGGACCCACTGCAACAATGAGATATACAAAATACTATGTTGAAAAACGAACTTTACAACTTTGGTGGGGGCGGTGGTAGTGGTGGTGGTGGGGGTGGGGGTGGTGGCAGGGCAGGGAGGGGGGAGATGGGAAGGGATGGGAAGGGGAAATAAAGGAGGAGGCACAATGCTTGATAAGAAATGTACTCATTACCTTGCTCATGTAATTGTAACCCCTCTGTACTGTATTTTCACAATTAAAAACAAACAAACAAAAAAGAATCCAACGGACTCCACTCCCAAATTATTCAAGCTGATTCAAAACTTTGGCAAAGCAGCAGGGTATAACCCTCAAAAATCAATGGCTTTTCTGTATGCCAACAATGAGAAGAGTACGGGTGAAAGCTTAGTTGTTTTTCTTTTTACTGAATATATTTAAGAGAAGGTTTTGTTTTTTGCAGTATCTGGACTATGCTTTGCCTATTTTAGGTTTCCTATAGTTACTGGAATGACCGTAACTACTGTTCATAATGTGCACCTTGCCTCCATTGAGATGGAGTCTTGTGGATTTTTCTCCCAGGTAGGTCTGGAACCATGATCCTTGCAATTTCAATGTCCCATATTGCTTAGGATGAGATATATGCAGCACTATACCTAGTTATAGGTTAAGAATAGGTCTCATGAACTTTTCTTCCTGGGCTGGCTTTGGATTACAAGCAACCTAGTCTCATTCTCCCAGGTAGATATTACAAGTGTCAGCCACAAGCTTTAGTTACTTTACAGGTAGTCTTTAACTTCTGGCATAGTTGGCTAAGGACTGTAGTCCTCCTATCCCTTACCCAGCTTGATTATCAAGACAGAATCTTGAGATATAGACATAGACATAGACATAGATACAGATACAAATATAGATAGATATATTTGCCTGGGGTTAGCCTTGAACTAGAATTGTCCCACTGCTGTCTCCTGTATAGCTGGGATTACAGTCATGTGTAGAACTTGTATTTTGTATTAGCGTACATTAATAGAACAAGAGGGGTTCATTGTGATATTTCCATAGAAATGTACAGTGTATTCTGAACAGACCCACCCCTTCTATTATACTACATTAACCTCCCTTCTTTCTTCTCCTCTTTCACAAGTAGTATTTAGTGGTTTTTAAATGTTATCTTCATATATAAGTATATAAATATACATACATATAATAATCCTATCGACCCAGCATTCACTATATTTTAAAAAGAAACAGCAATATATGAACTAGCATGTTGAAATGACTAATTTAATCTCTTTTTTGATTGATTAATTATTTTGGCTACAATTAGCTAAGCAGATGCTCTGCCACTTGAGCCACTTTGCCAGTCCTGAAATGACTATTTTACTTATTTATTTAATTTTTTTTCCTGAGATGACTATTTTAATATGGAAGTTTAAAATGACTGTAACTGAACATTCATGTAATTTAATTATAATTAGAGCTAATAGTTGAAATGCTTCTTGTTGAAATATTTATAGTTGATTTTAGTGCCATCTATATTAATTTGTTAGTTAATGTTGACAAGTCAGAATCTCTTGGTTGAACATTTGTGGAACTCTTCCTAAGCTTGGAAGAATATCATAAACACTGCCTTCCTTCTGAGTCAGTGTTGATGACTAGGAAAGTCCTATATTATGTATACCCTCTGATTACTCTTGGGTTAAAATTGTGAGTATAAGTAGTATACTTCATTGGCACCAATGCAAGCTCTAAGGTAGGGCATGGTAGAAACATAAAGAGCTGGTCATGAATTTATTACTGTTTAAAGATCACTCTGCTGATCTAATTATGGTATTGGAGAGGTTGAATTTTTAAGCAGTCAATTTTGGCAACAAAATACAGTGATCAAAAAAGTTCATAGAAATTTTCCAATATTGCTGCTGATATTCACAGAACAATATGCTATAAGTACAAATGCCTAGTAATGGCTCAAATAATTTAAAGAAAAGATTATTCTTAATAAATTTAGGAGCCATTGAAACTTATTTTCCAGATATTTTTTTAGTTCCTTAAACTCCAAATTTATTTCAAGCCTAAAGGTTTTCAATTCATTCAGACAGAACCTCCACACACACACACACACACACACACACACACACTGTGCAAGTGTTCTCTCCTCCCCGGAATGGAAAGACAAATAAGTCCTTTTAAAATGTGCACTTAAATATTCCCTGTTCTAACACTATCCTGGATGGCTAAATTCTCTCAATTGCTCTGTTGTACAAAAATACTAGAAATAATACGTATTTTCTGATTTTTATAAAATTTTGAGTTCAGGCCAGGGTTGAGCATTTAGGGTAAATGATTCTGTATCTTGTATTCCTTATTAAGCTTCAAAAGTGACTCAACAAATTGGGGAGCACTTAAAGCATGCTCAAATGAAGAAGCAACAGCAAAGTCCTCACCCCACTGAAATGGAGGGCCAGTCCTGAAGCCACAGCTCCACATACAGTACTCAGTTTCCCGCCGTTCACAGTTAGCCAGTTCTGGTTAGAGGGCGCTCGATTGAAGTTATCTTTGAGTTGGGTTGGAAGGGTGGTCTGAGGCTCATCGCAGTACAGGCCACCCCACTGCTCATCACAGCTGGGTGTGGAAGAAGAGAAAGGGAGAGTCAACATTAAACAAAACCCTTGCAATTACGGAAGACAATTCCTTTTGCCAATCCAGGAAGATGAAAGGTTACTGATTTTTCCCCTTCGCAGTGATATAGGTTAGAAATAAGCTGTGAAGTAACTACATCTTAACTTTTCTCAAATAGTGACTTGGGATTACCAGTGGAGAGGAAGAAGAAACTTTTAAAGTTACTAAACCCTTATTTCTACATCACACAGTGCTGGATGGACGACAATTACAGCTGGCAAACAAAATTGGTGGGTGCAGCAGTTTATGAAGTTGTTTATCTTAATAGAGATATGGGCCAATTCGGAAATAAGAGGTCATGTTCCAAACAGCACAAGATGTCTCTGATAGTAAGTAACTACCATCTCTGACCATAGGCCTGGCCTCTGTGTTCAGGACAGCTGGGAATGTGAGCACAGGACAGTGAAGCTTGTTGGTCTTTAGGGTCATTCTTGATATTGGCTAAAATCATTGATCAAAGGAAAGATTCCTCATGTGGGTGGAGAAGGGCCTTTGAAATCCCTATCAGCATCATCTTCTTTTATACTGCTCCATTAATGGCAAATCTTTGAAAATAAAGCTCAAAGGTTTAGAGTGTAAATGTGTGTGTATATACATGCAGATACACATTCATATGCATACATTTTTATTCGTATATATATATACACATGCACATTTTGATTTTTCCAAAGATGCTTGAAGATATAATAGGCCTCTCTGTCAAATATGCCTGATATTATTACACAAATTCAGACTTCAATGAGAAAATTATGAATGATGGATTAGTTTTGTTCAGAACATGCTGAACTACTGAACCTGTTTAGTAGTTTTGTTCAAGGATTAAGTGTATCACAGAGACACAGAAGGGAATACCTACAGTCAATTATAACTCAGCTTTCTCCCAACCAGCTAAGTTTTGTTTGGTTCATAATTTCCAAGCCAGAATAAAGATACAACAGCTATATGGATGACAGAGTTGATGAATTCAACTCTGCAGTTAGCTTAATCTCCTATTTCAGGAACAAGGTAAAAGCCAAAGTAACCTGGGAGTGATTTAAAAGCCACTCAAGAAAAATCTAGATGGAGTGCCACTTCAGAGCTTCTGACAAAAGGAAAGAATAGTGCACTTACACACAACTTCCTTGGGTGCACCGCCCGTGGCCACTGCACATGTCTATGCAACCATCCCCGATGTAGACATTATCTATTGCCCATGTCTGCTGCTTGTCAAAAGGAGCTGGTTGATGCCAGCGGAAACGAGTAGCTTGGGACCTTGGAAGAAGAAGAGAATTACAATGAAGGATGCAGTGGAAAAGAAAATATGTTCTATCACATTTGAACAAGGGCATAGAAGAGGGTAACATAAAATCTGAGCTTTGCACTACAGTACTGTGTGCCTTAGATCCTGTATCTTTCCCCAGAAGAATGATCCTTGCCTAACCTCTTCCCACTCCTATTCTGCAAAGAACCTCCATGATCTTAATAAACTTTGCAAAGTGGTCGGTAAAAGCAAACCCACACAACGGCAACCAATTCAATGTGGCATTTTGTCCCAGGGATCTTTCTGAGCTTTGCAAAAGTAGACTAAGTCAGAGACTAAAACTTCTTCAAATCCTGGAATTTTGTGTGGGAGCCACTGTGTGGTGCCACCCGGGCTGTCGCTAATTTGTATTATTAAGTTTGGAAAGGATGCCTGTCCTCCAGCTGTAGCAAACCCTTTGCATTCAACTTTTGAAGAGAATAGGAGCTGGATTTAACCTCCCTCTAGCTCCTAGAAAGATATTTTTGTGTAAGGGGCACACCTCAGGCAGGACTGGGAGAATTCTCCCAGTGAAAGCCTTATAGACAATGAGTGTAAAATAGTGAAACAGTGGAGAGAAGCAAAGACTAGGCTTAGCTTAATTGATTGCAAAATAAAATAGGTAAACCCAATACAGTTTTCTACTCTAGAAGCAGAAATACACCTTGTTCACAGTTTGAGGAGTGTCAAACCAAATAAACACATTTTTAGAGGCACTAGATGGCAGTCAAATCCAAACAATACTTGAGGCCTAAGTGAATGACCCTTAAGGACTCATAAAGGAACTCATCAGTGTTTATTGATCCATATGTGGTTTGTGTTAAGCCTGTTAATCTTTCCTTGAGGAATATCTGTTTTAGGTAATACAAAAGACTAAACAATTGCAAGGGTCTTGTATTTTCTAATTGAAAACATTTATATAAAGCTTGTCAAATAAAAAAGAAACCGGAGCTAATGTTTCACTGTAATTTCTGTGTACCCTGAGGTTCCATATATTCCAACTGACTCATCTCTGCCTAACTTTTCTCCATCACCTCTGTTGCATTTATTTTTTGTATGCTTTTTTATTGGAACAATGCTGTACAGAGGGGTTACAGTTACATGAGCAAGGTAATGAGTACATTTCCTGTTGAGCATTGTTGCCTCCTCCTTTGTCTTCCCCCTACCATCCCTTCCTTCCCACCTCCACAACTAACCCCCCTCTCCGTTACATTTAATGTAAACCCCAAACCTTCTTGGCCCACAGGTTTGGATAGGCTGGACCCTTTCCTCTCCTCCTTCATCCTGCCCACCATCTCTGGCGTTCTCAAAGCACACCAAATGCCTTACCCTCTTTCTGCATACATGCTTGTCTCCATGTTCTCTGTCTGTCTGTCCGTCTCTGTCATCTCTGTCTCTGTCTCTCTCTGGTTTATTCTTGTGTGTCTTTTGATATTGCAGAGGAAATGTCAGATCCTCACAGAAAATCTTTCTAACTTCTTTAAAAATGGTACTTGTTCCATGGTGTTCTCTCTCATAGCAAACTTTTTCCTTTCATGCATTTAGCTTAATTCTGGTTGTGCATTTACTGCATATATATTTGACAGATATATCTCCACCTCAGAATACTAAGTTATAAAGAAACAAGCAAGGTTAATGATCTTTGTCTTAACATGGTATCTTTGATGTACAGCACCTAGTACTGAATAGAATTTTATATGGAATTGGTATCCAGGGACCACCATTTTCATAGTATGCAATGCTGTGAGGAGGCCTGTACCCATCCCTTACTAGAGTCCTGCATCTCAGTTAGTCTGCTATTTGCTTATTTATTTATTTAAGTACCAGGGCCTCAGATTCTCAGCTTGCTTGCTCATGATTGGCACTCTACCAATGGAGCCTAACTTCTAATCTTGCATTTTTCTGAAGATAAGGGTCTTAAGGACTTGTCTGCCAAGGCTGACTTTGAACCTCAGTCCTCTGATCGTAGTCTGGTGAGCAGCTAGAATTATAAGATGAACTACAATTGCCCAGCAAATTATAGCATTTGTGTTGGCTGTGCTATTTTTTGGGGGGGAGGGGTCGGTCGTGGGGCTTGAACTCTGGGCCTGGGCGCTGTCCTTCAGCTCTTCAGCTCAAGGCTAGCATTCTACCACTTGAGCCACAGTGCCACTTCTGTTTTCCTGAGTGGTTTATTGGAGATAAGAGTCTCATTATATGTCTGAGACAAGCAGAAAAGGTCAGATAAGTTGATGTTAGGCAAAATGAACCCCAAGATAAGTATTCAAATGTTTTTGCTTTCATGTGATTGTTTCTAACATATTTATAAGGTTATTTCTTTGTTGCTTTGTATGTCCCTCCCCCACAGTATAACCCCAGCTTTCACTTTTTTATTATGAAAATACTATACAGAAGGGTTACAATTACATGGGCAAGATAATGTGTACATTTCTTATCAAGCATTGTTGCCTCCTCCTTTGTTTCCCCTTCCCACCTCCTTCCCCTTCCCATCCCTGCTTTCACTTTATTTGATGTTGGTATAATTTGTGGAGGGGAAGGGAAAAAACAAATTGTTTAAATAGGGATACAGGTGGACCCATTGCAACAATGAGATGTACAAATCGTTATGTTGAAAAACAAACTTTACAACTTTGGTGGGGGCGAAGGGGGAGGGGAGGGAAGGGGGATGGGGAGGGGGGGAGATGGGAAGGGATGGGAAGGGGAAACAAAGGAGGCAACAATGCTTGATAAGAAATGTACTCATTATCTTGCCCATGTAATTGTAACCCCTATTTTCACACACACACACACACACACACAAGTCTAACTGACTTTCCTGCTTGGGACAGCTTTGAACAGTGATCCTCATATGTCAGTCTCCTAAGTAGTTAGGAAGACAGGTATGAGCCACCGGCACCTGGCAAGCTCTTCTATTTTTTAATGAACTTATTAACAGCTATGTCTTTTTGTATTCAACAAAAATTTGTAAGCAATTTAGTAGAAAAAAACATTCTTATAATCCATAATTTCCTGGATCCTGATAAACCAACATTTATATATTTCTTCATCTTCCTTTTAGACTATAGGCTTCTGAAGGGCAGGGAATATTTCTGTTTTCCTCCAGGGATCACTATTTTGTATCTTCAGTGCTTATAAAAGTATATTAGCAATAAACTTTCTCTATTCCCCTAGTATCGAACACATGGTTTGTCTCACCAAACCCCTTATTACCTTGTAAAGTACACTTATGTAGTTTCCTGTTAGATTGCTTTCCTTATTTATCAGATGGGCCTTCATAAACATTTTCTAAAAGGATATTAAGTTGACATCATAATGATGCCTACAAGAAATTAAAAAAAAAAGCTATCCTGAGAGTGGATGGGCAGGGACCTGAGTCCACAGTGTGGCAGGATCAGCTTGGTGGTTGTTGAAGGGGAAGAGTTTTCCAGCAGATGAGAGATGGCATGAGAAGCCTGGCAGTGGTGGCTTTTTGATCATTGATTCTGTTCAGTCACAGGGCTGAGCAGCCACTGAACAGAGAGGCTGTGCAGGCGATTTAAGAGCCGGGCACATTGCTGGAAGAGGCAGTCTTTTATGGAGTCTTCTGACCCTGACTTTCAGTCTGTGCAACTCTCTGGAGTTCCACAGAAAAGGAAGCAGTGGGAGACCACATTCGTGAAGAACGTACTAAGGTGAGAGCTGACCAATGCGGTAAGAAAACGAGGCCTCTAACTTGTACCAGTGAGTCCTATGTCCGTGATGAGTTACAGAATATACATAAAGAGGGGGGCTACACTTGGTGATTTTTAACTATGTAATCCTCTCGAATGTGATGATTTATAATCATATTAAAAGAAACCAGACTCAGTTATTGCTAACCATGTGCCCTTAAGACAGTGGATAGGTATCCAATATCATTTTATTTATTTTTAAATATATATATATTTTGTATTGTAAAGACACTGTATAGAGGGGCTACAGTTCCATGAGTAAGGTAATGAGTACATTTCATATCAAGCAGTATTCAACATCATTTTATAAGAAAAGAACACACTAAAGGGAAAACTGAAATGTAAGTTCAGAATGAGAATGTAGAAGTTTTCTTTAACCTCCAAGTGTTTCAGTGAGACTGCTTCTTCCCAGCCCTGTCACAGCCTCCTGTGTGAAGGGGACAAGTCACTTATGTTTATGTGCTGACACTTTCCCATCTGTAATCCTCGGCAACCACGACTTTCTGATTCACAGGGGTGTTGTGAAAATTAATTAGTTCATGTTTAGCAAGACCTACGAGGGTTGTGGTGTGTCCCTCTGCAGGCGTCATCGCTTATCATGAAGGTTCCTTGCAATGAAGGCCACCACCAGCTGCTGCTTCTTAGTGGTGGATAAAAAATGGGTCCCAGAGAAGATTTCTTAGTTTTACTTATCCTTGAAATCTCGCCTCTCTTGATTCTTTTCTGAATTTATAGCATTTCTTCCCCCATCTACAGTGCCATTGAAAGTGCTACATGAAAATGGTTTAACAAGTAAATGCACACTGCTAAAATGGGTATTTAATTGTTAGAAAGGTACTGGCAATGATATAGCCTCTCCAGGCAACTTTTCCCTCTGCTGCCACACTGTTGAATAGATTTCAAAATACATGTCAGATTCTTTGTTTTTGTTATTCTGCAGGATGACTCCATCTACCTATCAAGTTAGTTGTCACCATAATTATCGTCATCATGAGAAAAAGCTCTTTGAAAGAAAGTATGCAATTAAAAAAATCTTTTTACTGTCTCTTGACATTTCCTTGATTCCCAGAAGTATGCATACAGTATCTATGCCTAGAAAACCTAGCTCTACTCCATCAATGAAAAAGATGAGGCTCAGTGATCCAAGTCACTCACTGATTTACTTAAAAAAAAATGAGACAAGACAACATCTCTTTGTTAACTATTACTTTGTATTTCCATGCAGCAAATCCTTCAAAACATTATATCAACCTCTGAACTATCAGAGTTAGCAAAAGAAGAATTTAAATGAGCTATCCTACATGGCTTTTCTTTTACTCTTGGGATGTCAGATAGGGAGAAATTTGGAACAATTCTAGTCCAGTGACTGTGGGATGTTGAGAAAAGTCAAATAACCTTTTTGTATCTTGGACCTCATCTCCAAAAAGTAGGAAGATGGGTTTTGAAGTTAAGGAAAAGTTAGGAAAATTTAAACTAATTGTATTGGTTAGTATGCTGACCTGAAAAACAATCCTATGATACATTATGTAAGATAGGGAAATCTGAATACTGAATATTGAATAAGAAATTACCACGAAATTTTAGGCACTAAAATTAACTGCATTAAAGATTTGTTGCTAAAAGTTTCTTTCTTCGAGTGACATATTTTACAGTTGAAATGATGTCTGTTACTTGACTCAAAACAATAGGAGTATGAGTGAATAGTGCTATTTATGAACAAATGTTACCATGAAATAATTGCTAAAGTTAAGTAATGCAAATATGGATGTTTGGCAGACTCTTCTCTTTAGTTTTGTATATTTGGAAAGCTATGTACATATGACCATATAAGATGATGTTAAGTGAAATGAACCCCAAGATAGGGACACACCTTGTTTATTTCTTTCTTGCTATTGTTTTTAATGTATCTAAAATGTACTATGTGATTTTTTTTGTTTCTCTTGTATGTTCTTCCCCAACGGTATAACTCCTCTTTTCACTGTATTTGATGTCGGTGCCCTGCATCTTGTATATACATTTTTCTAATTTGGGGAGGGGAAGGGAAAAAAATAAAATGCTGAAACAAGGATACAGGATGATCCATTGTAACAATGAGATGTACAAGACACTATTTAGAAAATGAACTTACAACTTGTGGGGGGAGAAGGGAGTTGGGGATGTGGGGAAGGAAGGAATGGTAGGGGAAAAACAAAGGAGGAGGTAACAATGCTCGATAGGAAATGTACTCATTACCTTATTCATGTAACTGTAACCCCTCTGTGCACTATTTTTACAATAAAAAACAAAAAAAATTGTGAGCTGAAAAGTCTATAGTCTCTTTAAAGTCACATTAAAATTTTATTTGATAATTACATGTAAGATGGAATGACTCCCCCCTTTTTTATTGTTTTTGGTCAGTTGTGGGGCTTGAGCTCAGGGCCTGGGCACTATCCTTGAGCACTTTTAGCTCAATGCTAGTGCTCTACCACTTTGAGCCACAGCACCACTTTGGTTTTCTGTTGACTAATTGGAGATAAGTCTCATGTACTTTCCTGCCCAGGACAGCTTTGAACAGTGATCTACAGATCACAGCCTCCTGAATAGTTAGGATTGCAGGCATGATCCATGGGCACCCAGCTATGGCTACCATTTTAAGTAAAATATTTTTATTATTTTTGCTGATATAGTGATATTCTAAGTAAGCCCACTGAAGTCCTCAAATACATTGGCCCAGCAATCAAGTACAAGAAACTGCCACAAACTTATGAGATATTTTCTCAGTGAAGAATGGCTTTTATCTAGCCATTAAAGCAATTTTAAAATTCCTATATACCAACATTCAGAAAGTACAGTCAGATTTTGAATTCTGGTAAACCTTTGACAACAATATTGACCAATCATACAGTTTGCAGAAACTGCAAAAGAAGAAAAAAAAAGAGAAAAAAGAGAGAAAAAAAGAAACTGCAAAAGATGCAGATGAATTTGTTTTAACATAGTGCCCAAAATATATTATTTGTGTGTGTGTATGCTGGTCCTGGGGCTTGAAGCTCAGGGCCTGTGCTCTGTCCTTGAGCTTTTGTGCTCAATGGGGTTAGCACTCTACCACTTGAGCCAAAGATCTACCTACAGCTTTTTGTAGTCAACTGGAGATAAGAGTCTCAAGGATTTTCCTGCTTGGGCTCACTTGGAACCATGATTCTCAGCTCTCAGCCTCCTGAGTAGCTAAGATTTCAGGTGTGAACCACTAGTGTTCACCTTATTAATAACATATTTCAATGTATAAAATAAAGACTCATGGCTTATACCAAACAAAATTATTTTACTGCATTCAGTGGTTCTTAAAGACCAGCAAGTAACTGTAAAAATAATAGCAAGATGTTTGAACTATCAACGTGACGCATGAGAAAAAAATATGAAAGAGAAGTCTAATACATCTTTGGCTTTGTGTTGGGGCTTGAACTCAGGGCTTCAGCACTGCCCCTAGCTTAACTGGTGCTCTAGCACTTGAGCCATAACTCTACTTCTGGCTTTTTGCTTGTTAACTGGAGATAAGCGTCTCATGGATTTTCCCGCCCAAGCAAGTTTCAAACTATGATCCTCAGATTTCAGCATTTTGCCTAGCTAGATTTACAGGCATGGGCCACCAATTCCCAACTTGAAAGATGTCTCAAAGAAGATATTCAATAATGCAAATATATATTAAGAAATGCCTTTCAAATCATGCTCTTGTGTTAGAAGTAATCATAGACCAAACTAAAAAGTATCAGGGCAAATACAGGGATTCACCTTAAAAATTGAACTGGCAATTTATCTTAAATGTTTGAGGAATCTAGTAAATATGAAGTTTGTTTATTTGGTTTTCATAGAATGAATTTTTTTCTTTGCTTACAGTTATAAAACATGAAATTTCATTGAAGATATATCCTCTTTGTCTAAACTTATTTACCTGCAAAAAAGTATACTGTTCTCCTTCACTCTTATTTCATCATCCCACTTCTATAATCTCATACTTTCTTGTGCATACCACCTTTCCTTGGAACTTCCAGCAAACATTAAAAGCTTCCAGGTTGTGGCTAAAACCACCCATCTTCCAAACTTCTGGGGTTAATCTTTAAAGAAGGTGATATCAGTTAGGTCATGAGAGCCAGTGGGAATGGATCCTCCTCAAATAGTGACTTAAAATAGTCAAGTCACACCTGAGCCTTACAGAAGCCACTAACCTCCACTCTTTCTCGGTGGATTTGAGTTACCTGTCCTGCCATTGACTCATTTGGCTTCTTCCAGAGCCACTTGAGCCATTTGTGGTTTTTAGGCCTAGGTTAGCAAAGAAGAGGAGGCAGACTCTGATTAGGAGGTAGGAAATTGATTTTGGCATGTTCTTATGTTCTTTTTTAGTCTTTCTTAAGAATTCTTGGCTCTCTTCCATTTTCATTTCTCCTAGGATCACATGTCTTAAGCCAGCAATACAGATGCATTATTAATAGAGTGGTTAAGGCCATGGGCTCTTGGGCCAAGACAAGCTATATTTATTTCTAGTATCTTACTAAAATCCTTTTTGAAGGTCATTGATTATCTCCTAACCAAAATATCTAATAGATAAGGTTGTGGAACTTTTTTATTCCCTCCTTTCTATCCTGCCTTAAAATCTCATACCCAATTTCCAGAAACCATGTTATTTGAACTCTTCTGTCTTTTGGATTGAGCTCTCTAAGTTCTTTGAAAAGCATTTCCACTTGAACTTGAACTTGAAACTTGAGCATGGTATCTGAGCTTATGTGTTCAAGGCAAACAATCTATCATTTGAGCCACAGCTCCACTTCTGGCTTTTTGGTGGTTAATTGGAGATTAAGAGTCTCATAGAGTTTCCTGCCCAGACTGATTTTGCACTATGATCCTCAGATCTCAGGTATGAGCCATCAATGGCTGACATGTGGATGTAATTTTTATAGCATAATCGATCACTCCTGTGCTCATGCTTCCAAAATTCAGCATTTCTTGGGCTTCAATTTTCTTATCTCCACCAAATGGCTATTTCCATATGCACTACTAGCCATGATGTTTAATTAGGCATCATTTGATTACACTTGCTATATTGTCCCCTTCTCACTAATGTGCCAGGCTTCAAACTTGAATGTTATCTCTGTATGTTCATAATAGCAAAGTTACTTTCTAAGTTTTACCAATTCTTTTTGTGAAATTACCTGTAATGAACATCTCATCACCTCCATGTTATCGTTATCTGTAGCCCAGACCCTTCTTGTTTCTCTATAGGTCATTTTTTTTCTATAGGTCATTTTTTTTCTATAGGTCATTTTTTAAACAACTTCACCATCTTTACTTGAGTCTTTCTGTTCTTCTCATCATCATTATTATTTTTTGAAGAATATTTCCACATTAAAACAGACCACAGTTCACTTTTTTCTACAAATCTAAACTGGCTTTTCTTGCTTCAATGCTTGCTACAAGTTAACCCAATTCTCCTGACCAGCAACTTCCCACAGCTTTTAGATATGTGCCTTCTGTTTTAACAAGCAAAACATATGTTTCTCCCAGGTTTGTGTCCAGGTTCATTTACTTCCCTATTAGAATGCTCTTCCCTTTATCCACCTACCTACCTTTCCAGGCCAGGGCTCATTTCTTCCACAAAACCCTCTCTAACTCTATCTCAACATCTATAAAATTTCTAGAGTCTTCTTCAGTGAGGCTTTAAATGATAAAACATTGTGAATAATCATAAAATTGCTTCTCAAGTATACATTTTATTTTCTTCCAACATGGTTTACCTTTTCCAGAACAAGAAGTTAAGACTGTGTCACATGACTATGGGCTCAGAGTTACTAGGTGTGAAGTAGATATATATGTGTACCCCAGATTGCTTGAGTTTTTAACATGTCAATGCCCAAGGCAGAGTGTGGCATATCTTGTGTTTAGGTTCAGCTTTCTCTTCCCTGTGAAAGGCACCAACATCTATTCTACAGCTCAAGAGACTGGGGAGTCATCTTCAACACTGTTCCCTCAGCCTTCATATCCGCTTCATCACCAAGCTCAGTCAATTGAATTTCTCCACTTCTTTTCCTATGCACTGCTGGCACTTCAGTCTAGAATGTCATAGTTTCTGCCCATTCAGGAGTCTTGTTACTCTTATTCTAATTTATTTTCTACTTAGAATATTCTTTTCTATGCAGATATGATCATGTCTCCTTATTCTGGGACAGGAAGGCTCTAACAGGCTTTTTAGTGTTCCTGGAATAAATCCCCAAAACATTACTTTAGTATAACTTACTTCTCATGGTCTGACACCACCTCATACTTCATGCTGCTCCTTCTCTGTGCATCTGATCCATATGTTCAGTATCTCAACTATACCCATTTCCCTACCTGCCAATATCCTTGCCTGAATATTCTTTTTTTGTAGAGGCCAGTTGTGGGGGCTTGAACTCAGGGCCTGAGCTATCCCAAAGCTTTTCACTCAATGCTAGTGCTTTCCCACTTTGAGCCATAGCACCACCTCTGGTTTTCTGATGGTTATTTGGAGATAAGAGTTTCACGGACTTTCCTGCCAGGGCTGGCTTTTGAACAGTGATCCTCAGATCTGAGCCTCCTGAGTAGCTAGGCTTACCGGCATGAACCACTGGTACCTGAAATATTCTTACTCCTTACTTAATTCTTTTTCATCTTCCTATCATTTGTTACCCCCTCCCAAAGAAATAGTTCTTTAGGCTTCTTGACCAAGTTGAAGCTCTTAATAATATCCAATCTCTCCACATAATCAGAAGCTTTTCGAGACAGGGAAAAATTCAGCCTCCAATAAGACCTGAGCATAATTCAACAATTCAAAAATATTTTAAATGATTGACTAAATGAGTAATTGTTATTGCTAGGTTAGCCTTTTTAGATGGCGAATGCTCTGATGCTTATTTGTAAATAAACAACTTGTCAGCATATGGTCAGTGACTAGACAATGCTGCAGTTGTCACTAGGTTAATCCTAACTCCATAGCACACATTCTTATTTATTTTATTTTTTATTTTTCTTCTGGTCCTGGGGCTTGAATGCATGTTTGGGCCCTGTGCCTAAGCTTCTTTGCTTAAGTCTAGCATTCTACCAAATGAGCCATAGTTCCACTTCTAGCTTTTCTCCTAGTTAACTGGACCTTGTAGAATTCTGCTGTAAATCCATCTGGTCCTGGGCTTTTTTTAGATGGGAGGTCTCATTGCTGTTTCTATTTCAATGCTTGATATGGGCCTGTTGGTTTAACTCATCTTGCCAGGGTTGGCTATGAACTGCAATACTCATATCTCAGCCTTAGGATTATAGACATGATCCACTGGCACCCGGTATTAGCACACATCTTTAAGTCATCTCAGTGTCTTGTTTGTTTACAGCAAAGAACTGGAAACTGGAATCTTCAATTCTGGCTTGACAGACCACATAAATGTTAATAATCTTTCCAGACACTGAGTTTAACTTCTTTTTTTCTGAAGTTGAGGATAGAACAAAAGGGCTTGTGTGTTATTAGATAAGTGTTCTACTAATGAGCTACATCCCCAGCCCTAGTAAATTTAACTTAGTAAATTTAACAATTAACTAGATTAAGAGTAGACATAGGATGGATATGTCAATTTGTGTTTGAGACAAAGTGCTCTGAGACTGGAATGTTGCTCCAATGACCTTTAGCATATGGCTGATTGTGAGAAGCAGGTCAGTCTTGAGCTCCATTCATTCACATTTCATTCACATTTCTTTCTGAATTACCCAGAGCACTTTATGAGACACTGTCACCAATAAGACATTGTGTAACATGAGCCTTGAGAAAATAGAAAACAGTGTATATTTTTCAATATGATAACAGGAGGAGAGAGATGCTCATCAGATTTTTCAAATATCTTGTGGAAGGGTTGAAATCCTTGTGGGTAGTGCAAGAAACAATTAAAAGATAGATTAAAATATGCAGAATAATTACTTTTCTTGAGTAAAAGACTCAAGGGTATAATGAGTAGCCGGAATAAATCTTAGAATGTTGCTTATTTGCAAAATATTGCCAAGTAGCTGGGTAATAATTCATAGAATTCATAAAGACTTAAAAGACTGCTGTCTTAATGGATTTTTTTCTATTTTACTTATTAAGATCACCTTAATAATTCATGTACAGCAATACTGTTAACGAGCAACAAAATCTCACGTATTTCATTTAAACTTGGCAACTCTGCTGACAGTTAATATAGTCTCATACCTCTGAGCCAGCAATTGTAAAACAGCCCGTGGCTGTTAGTAACTGAAACTATCCCATTTATGATAATCCTAAGAAAAGTTATGTCCTAGATGAATGGTTGGATTTTATGGTCATTTACTAGGAAGATTTACTCGTCCTTCATTTGTGGGGAGTGACAGGACAATGAGCCCAAACTCTAACTCTTGTTTACACGCTGTGTGGGTTGCTTTGCTTCTCTGTTAATGGAAGCAACTGATCATTGTTTTCTTGGAAGAAAGAGGAGTTTCTATCAAGAGTTTAACACTTTCCTATGATTATACCGGCTTTAGATAGTAAAAGTTATATAACACTATTCTATTAGTTAAAGTAATCCTTCACTCAAATAGGAATCTGAATGCACAGATCATTTAGATTCAACTTCTTTTTTTTGTACTGGTCCTGGCTTTTGATCAAAATGGTATCCCTGAGCTTTTTTTTCTAAGGGCTAGTATTCTACCACTTGAGCCACTTTTGGGGGAAGAGAGAGAGAAAGAGAGAGAGGGGGGGTGATGGAGGGAGGAATGGAAGGAGGGAGAAAGAATGAATGTAAGTGGAAATAAGAGCCCCATGGACTTTCTTGTCTGGGTTGGCTTTGAACTGTGATCCTCAGATCTCAGCCTCTCAAGTAGCTAGGATTACAGGCCTGAGCCATTGGTACCTGGCTTAGATTCAACTTTAATACCAGCATTTACCAGGCAACAGGCAACTTTTTTTCCTTAACATAAAGTGGTTCAATAGCTTTTCCACACAACAGAGTGTCTCAGGTGATAATTCTTAAGATACTGTTCAAAATGAAATTTCAAGGGCATATGCTAATGTTAACACATTTATTTGCTATATCTTGTTATATGAAATCACTCACTACTAAGTTCACAGTAAAAATAGTCTCTAATTAAATTTATTCTATATCCAATGGACTTGTATTAAATGACTCGTTCTTGGATCTCTAAATTAACTTGGAGAAGCAACACACACATTTACCATATATATGGTGTGTATATATATATATACTTATATGTATATATATAGAATGTGTATGTATGTATATATAGCATTAAAAGTCATAAAAATACTGCATTTTTGAAAACAATGAACAATGTCATCAAAAGAATCTGGCCTCCACTTTTATTAAAATAGCTTTAATGATTTGTACATGGAAATGTCATGAATAATTAACAATCTCACATATCTCTTTTAAGCTTGCTGTAAAAAACCTTGATCAAATTCAATCAATTTGGGTTGAATGCATGTGAAGACTTCCTACCTTGTATAAGGAGGGAGAGGCAGAGTAATTCTGGTCCACTTGTTGAATGTATCTGATACCAGGATCCGCTGGAGGTGGTAACGACTGCATTCAACATTGGTGGGAAGACAGTCCCTTACCAACGGGTGCCATGACAGTCCAAGATCCACTGAGTATTCCAATTCAATAGCTGCAACAGGAAGCAGTATATTGTGAATATAATACAGTAACCACATGTCTGCAGAACCAGGAATCAGAGTTACTTATTGTATTTCTGTATATTTTAATTTTTTATGTCAATTTGTTTTTTTCCTATATTAATGATTCCTACTTTGCTTTTCCAGCTATAAATTGTTATTTACTGATTTTTGATTTCCATATTGAAACACTTTTAAGGAGATATGATCAAGTGAAACATAAAGTAACTTTTCCTGAGTACTTGTTAAAATAAAAACCTTTCAGAATAATCACTTTATTTTTTTTTGGTTTTTTTTTTTTGGGTCCGGTTATGGGGCCTGAACTCTGGGCCTGGGCGCTGTCCCTCAGCTCTTCAGCTCAAGGCTAGCACTCTACCACTTGAGCCACAGCGCCACTTCCGGCTTTTTTCTTTTTGCTTATATGGTGCTGAGGAATTGAACCCAGGGCCTCAGGCATGCAAGGCAAGTGCTCTACCACTGAGCCACCTTCCCAGCCCCTCACTTCATATTTTTTTAACGTGAATATGTACACATTTTATATATAATAATAAAATACATTAAAATATATTAAGTGCTGTATACTCAAACATAATAATTACAGATGTATTGGAATGATTAACACACAGGGATTATATCAATTATATAATTTAGTATTTTGTTTGTGTCGCCAGTCCTGAGTCTTAAACTTAGGGTCTGGATGCTGTCCCTTAGCTGTTTTGCTCAAAACTGGTGCTCTACCACTTGAACCATAGCTTCGCTCTTTTGGTGCTTAATTGGAGATAAGAGTCTCATAGACTGTCCTGACTGGGTGAGCTTTGAACTGTGATCCTCAGAACTTAGCTTCTTGAGTAGCTAGGATTACAGGTGTGAGCCATTAGTGCTTGATCAATTATATATCTTTTTTTTTTTAATGTCAGTCATGGGGCTTGAACTCTGGGTATGGGTACTGTCCCTGAGCTCTTCAGCTCAAGGCAAGTGCTCTACCACTTAAGCCACAGCACCACTTCCTTAATTATAGATATTAATGATCAATTATATTTAAGTACTTACAAAACTGAACAGCCCTCTCAAAATTATTATATAAGCTATTAATTATTTATAAAAGAAATTTTCATCTGTATATGTTTTAAAAATAAGTTTACATTCAACAAATTAGAATCCAAAAAAACCACAGAAAGAATCAACAAAGAGTTGGTTCTTCAAAAAAATTAACAAAATTGACAGGCCCTTAGCAAATCTTAGAAAAAGAAGAGAACACACCCAAATAAACAAACTCAGAGATGAGAATGGAAACATCACTACAGAAACAACCAAGATTCAGAACATTATAAGGGAATACTTCTCAAACCTTTATGCTAATAACTTTGAGAACCTGGGAGAAATGGATCTTTTCTTAGCAAATATCCACATGCCTAACCTAAACCAATATGAGTTAAACCAACTTAAGAGACCCATATCAAGCATGAAATAAAAACAGCAATAAGAGACCTCCCATCTAAAAAAAGCCAAGGACCAGATGGATTTACAGCAGAATTCTACAAGGCCTTTAAAGCAGAGCCCATACCAATACTCCTCCAACTCTTCAATGAAATTGAAAGAGAAAGTTCACTATCGAACTCTTTCTATAAAGCCATGATAAACCTCATCCCAAAACTAGGCATGGACTCATCAAAGAAAGAGAACTATAGGCCCATCTCTTTGATGAACATCGATGCAAAACTTCTCAACAAAATTTTGGCCAATCGACTTCAACAATTAATCCAAAAAATCATACACCATGATCAAACAGGATTCATTTCAGGGATGCAAAGCTGGTTCAATATACGTAAATCAATTAATATTATTCATCACATCAACAAGAGCAAGGTTAAGAACCACATGGTTATCTCAATAGATGCAGAAAAAGCATTTGACAAGATCCATCACCCCTTTATGATGAAGGCTCTGGAAAAACTAGGAATCCATGGAACATTCCTCAATACAATAAAGGCTGGATATGACAAACCTACAGCCAGCATTATACTCAATGGTGAAAAACGAAAGCCATTTCCTCTAAACTCAGGAATGAGACAAGGATGTCCACTCTCTCTACTACTCTTCAATTTAGTATTAGAATGCCTAGCTACAGCAATAAGACAAGATGCAAACATAAAGGGATCCAAATAGGGAAAGATGAAGTAAAACTCTCTCTCTTTGCAGATGACATGATCTTGTTTTTAAAGAATCTCACGGACCCCACTCACAAATTACTCAAGCTGATTCAAAACTTTGGCAAAGTAGCAGGGTATAAAATTAACCCCCCAAAATCAATGGCTTTTCTGTATGCCAACAATGAGAAAAGTGTGGCTGAAATCAGGAAAGCAACTTCATTCGTAATAGCCCCACAAAAAATAAAATACCTAGTAATTAACTTAACCAAAGAAGTGAGGGACCTCTATGATGAAAACTTTAAAAAACTAAGAAGGAAATCAAAACAGAACTTAGAAAGTGGAAAAACTTCCCATGCTCCTGGATTGGAAGGATGAAGATCGTGAAAATGGCAATATTTCCCAAGGCTATCTACAAATTCAATGCAATACCTATCAATATTCCAACCTCATTCTTCAAGGAAAGAGAAGAAGCAATCCAACAATTCATATGGAAGAATAAAAGACCTGAATAGCAAAAATGATCCTTAACAGAAAGAACAGTGCTGGAGGAACATCAATACCAAATTTCAAACTTTACTACAAAGCCATAGTAATCAAAACAGCTTGGTACTGGCACAAGAATAGACCTCAGGACCAATGGACTAGAATTGAAAACCCAGAAATGAACCCACAAACCTACAGCCATCTAATCTTCGATAAGGGAGCTAAAAAAATAGAATGGAAGAAAGACAGCCTCTTCAATAAATGGTGCTGGCAAAATTGGTTAATCACTTGTAGAAAACTAAAGCTAGATCCTTATATATCACCCTGCACCAGAATAAACTCCAAAGGGATCAAAGACCTCAGAGTCAAAGCAGATACCCTGAAAACATTACAGGAAGGAATAGGAGAAACCCTATGTCTCCTTGGTACAGGTTGAAATTTTCTTAATGGAGACCCGGAAACACAACAAATCAAAGAAAGGTTGGACAAATGGGATTACATGAAATTGCAGAGTTTCTGCACGGCAAAGGACATAGCTAGCAAGATAATAGAAAGCCCATGGGATTGGGAGAAGATCTTCACTAGCCTTATAACGGACAAGGGTCTCATATCTAAAATATACCTGAAACTCAAAAAATTAAATCCCCCAACAACAAATCCTCAATGAAACAACTGCCCGAATAAATAAGTGGGCTAAAGACTTAAAGAGAAACTTCTCTGAAGAGGAAAGAAGGATGGCCAATAGACACATGAAGAAATGCTCAACCTCTCTAGCTATAAAAGAAATGCAAATCAAAACAACATTGAGATACCACCTCACCCCAGTTAGAATGGCTATAATCAAGAACTCTAATAACAACAGATGCTGGAGGGGATGTGGACAGAAGGGAACCTTACTTCATTGTTGGTGGGAGTGTAAACTTGTTCAACCACTTTGGAAAGCAATATGGAGGTTCCTGAAAAAGGTTCCAGCAATCCCACTTTTGGGCATTTACCCAAATGTTTACAAACAAGACCACACTAAAGCTACCAGCACAACTATGTTTATTGCAGCAATATTTACCATAGCTAAGACATGGAACCAACCCAGATGCCCCTCAGTAGATGAATGGATCAAGAAAATGTGGTACATATACACAATGGAATTCTATGCCTCCTTCAGAAAGAATGACATTACCCCATATGTTAGGAAATACAAAGACTTGGAAAAAATTATATTAAGTGAAGTAAGCCAGGCCCAAAGAAACATAGGTTCCATGGTTTCCCTTATTTTCAATAACTGGTATATGTCTGAGACAAGCAGAAACGGTCAGATAAGTTGATGTTAGGCAAAATGAATCCCAAGATAAAGACTCAAATGGTTTTTCTTTTCTTTTTTTTTTTGGGTCCGGTCGTGGGGCCTGAACTCTGGGCCTGGGCGCTGTCCTTCAGCTCTTCAGCTCAAGGCTAGGGCTCTACCACTTGAGCCACAGCGCCACTTCTGGCTTTTTTCTTTTTGCTTATGTGGTGCTGAGGACTCGAACCCAGGGCCTCAGGCATGCAAAGCAAGCACTCTACCACTGAGCCACCTTCTCAGCCCCTCAAATGGTTTTTCTTCTGATTTTTTCTAACATATTTATAACATGATTTCTTTGTTGCTTTGTATGTTCCTCTCCCACGGTATAACTCCTGTTTTCACTGTATTTGATGCTGGTATAATTTGGGGAGGGGAAGGGAAAAAACAAATTGTTTAAATAGGGATACAGATGGACCCATTGCAACAATGAGATGTACAAGATGTTATGTCGAAAAATGAACTTTTAGAACTTTGGTGCAGGAGGGGTTGGGGGGGGCCTGGAGTGATAGGGGGGTTGGGAAATGGGAAGGGATGGGAAAGGGAAAAAAAGGAGGTGGCAACAATGCTTGATAAGAAATGTACTCATTATCTTGCTCATGTAATTGTAACCCCTCTGTATAGTATTTTCAAAATAAAAAAAATAAGTTTACATTCTAATGATTTCAAAAATAATTTTCTAAGCTATATGAGGTAACATATGCTTGTAAACTTAGCAAGTCAGGAGGCTAAGATTGAGAAGCTCTAAGCTTTAGATGGGCCTAAAGAAAAAGTTCTTGAGACTCTATCTCAACAGAAAAAGCTGGGTGTGAGTGGGGTATACATTTGTCATCCCAGTACAGCAAGAAGCATAAATAAGAGGATTATAATTCAGATTGTTCTGCGGAAAAAGTGACATCCAATCTAAAAGCAAGTTGAGAGAGCAAAAAGGTTGTGTAGGTAGTAGTGTTAGTGTAGGCCAGGTAATAAAGGGTCTACCTAGCAAATTTAAAGCCTCAGAATTCAAACTCTAATACTGCCTAGATAAGTAAATTAATTAAAAATAAATACCTTAATCTCAATTTTGGTCCAATGTCCTAAGAAATATGCTCAATTATGCACAATATTTTCAAGGATATTTCAAGACTTCAAACTACAATTTTGTATTGCTTAAGCAATACAAACAGTCCTACGACAGAAGCAGCCACAGATACTACTACCCATTGCTGTCCTTCTGTCTGGAAATGGAATACCTACCATAGCAAGAGTCAGTGACTGAGCAGGAGGCAGCAAAGTCTATCTGGAGGAAGGAGTCCTCGTTCACAGCAATGTCTGTGGTGACCACATAACGAGTGCTGGCCTTCTCAATGAAGACCAGAGCATCACCAGTGGAGCCACACACAGGCATCTTGGTGCCTCCTGGGTGAAGCAGCCATTTCTTACTATCCAAAGTTGTGAAATCATCTTCCAAGACTGTATTGTCAGAAATATTTCCTCCAATGAGAATCTGAAACATAGTAATAATGATAATTTTAAAAAGCCCCCATTCTTAATTTGATTTTAAGGTACAGGAAAGTTTGGTCCTTTTTTGGTGTTTGTTTGTTTTTATCTGCCAGCCTGCTCAGAACTGGCACTGTACAGACAGCATAATGCTAGGGGTTCTTTCAGAAGGCTCTTGTTTATGTGGTCTGATGCCCATCTGGCAGGAGGCTACAGAAAACAAATCAAAGGATTGACAAAACCATTCACAGCTTTCATGGGCCAAATTGTGCCTTTGGAAACTACATGTCTCTAAGCTGGGAAAGCAAAATTTGGCTTTACATGGGATTATTTTCCATGTAAAATTTCTATTTAAGGACAGTCCAGCCCTGAGGCATTGCAGCTCCAGTTCTTTGCATGAGCTCTACTGTTTGTCACCCATGGTATTATGTATGAAGATCCTTCAGAATAGCCCATCAAGATGTTGGGGAGATTTATTTTTTTCTTCAAAGGCTAGGAAGAAAGATTTGAAATTGAATGTATGTGGCACATTAATGCTCATTTGCATGTTTTCCTTTGTAGAGAATTATAACCTTGTATTACGCTTGATAAAGTCCCTCTAGCCATATGGCAGCACCTTCTATGAGCAGGACCTATGCCTTCTGTCGTATCATTTATTTTTATAGGCCTAGGCAATTGAGAGAATAGAAAGAGAAAGGAAACTAAAAACCATAGCTAATCTAGCTGTGTGCCCTTGGGCAAGTCACTCAACTGTCTGTCTAGGACTTTCCCTACTGAGCAAGATGGTTGAACTAAATGCTTCCTAAAGCTACAGCTAGCTTAAATGTCAAGAGTGGAATAGTTAATCCTGAAGGGACTGACCTGATCAATAACCCAAGGGCTGTAGAAATGCCCATTTTCAGATGGCTGCCACCAGCGGAGGCGAGTAGAACCAGACCGGGCTTTCAGAGGTATCTCCAGGGCAATGTATCTGCCCACGTTGCTGGAGTTGCTGAAAAGGAACTCTTGAAGTAGATTCCAGGAGAGACCACCATTGAGAGAGAATTGCAGAAGCACAGGCTGGCTTCTGGGGTCCGGAACACCTTTACCACATCCCAGTCTCATGAAGAACTGCACAAATCTAACATTAATAGACTTTACTGTAGACTACAATGAGACATCCACATTGTTAACAACCAACAAACACCCAGGGTGATATGGGGAATGGATGGCTTTAATTAATATGATGATTTCATGAACGTCCAAAACAATCACTTCAAAGCCTGATTTTTCCTTTTTAATGGGAAATAAGTTAATTAAATGTGAAGTGTGAAAGGTAGCAATTTTGTGCCCATATCTGTACCTCAAATCTTGCCTCAGAGGAGAGCGTGAGGGATGTCAGAACTCACTGCACCCCCGGGCTATGTTGTAAGATGATGGGGGGATTCTAAGGCTCTTCAAATTTGGGAGGATGAATTGCAACTTATTAAAGATAAACCAGATCCAAGTCCTTAGTGTTTGAAACTAGAAAAATGTAATTAATGTGGATCATGCCACATTATTGGAAAACCAACCATTGTTAGGTTTAGCAGGAATTAGTTTTGAGAGACACATTCAAAATCGGTAGTTGCAGTACCTCTCTGCAAAAGGCTAGCAGCTTTTGGACAAGGTATGTTAGGCCTGGGCCTCTTTTCTTTTCTTTGTGCCAGGGCAGGAAAGCATGAGAATGGGTTCTTGATGGGGGGGCTGTGCCAGCCTCTGACTGTTGCTGGGTCTGGGGATGGGTGATACTGGCCACTGAGAACTGGGGCGGCCAACCAGTGGCAGCTTTCCTTGCTGGCAGGGAGGCGGACAGAGCAGCAGCAAGCAGCTGGGTGCCAACACAAACTAGCTCACATGTTATCTTTGGCAGACAAGCTGCTGGTTCCTGATCTGGCCACTATCCTAACTGGTAATGAAGAATAAATTTCATGTGGAACCAAAGACACATCCTGACTATTTCCAAACACTGGAAATAAAGTGTTGTAATAAATGTTTTCGGTACCATACATAAAATCATTACCTCCTCATGATCTCCCCGCCCCCTGTCTCAGGATCCTGAGAAACTGGGGCTTACATGGAACATTTTTCAGGTCAATATATGCAAATCCTACACAGCAAGCAACTGAGACGAGTTGCTTAATGGAGCTTTTTAACATTGGATTAATGAAAAGATGTATGGTTAATGCCTAGCAACGCTAGTATTTCTAAGAGCACTCATCACTTACAGAAAACTTTTAGAAAAACTTGTATTGGAGATGTGTTTCTATTAATTTAGTGAAAATATAGCTAATAAATTACTGGTGGTTAAGAAAAATCGTATCAATACTGCTTATTCGGAAAAATTTAGTAGCTTCTAAATTAAAGAAATCAGCTGCTAGGGAAAAACCTGAAATAAAAATAGAAAAATCGGTTGTGTATGTGCGTGTGCCTACATGAAATATAATGAAAATGAATAAAATCTTGTTTTCTATAACTATAGACTTATAGATAGGAATGCATTTTCTATGAATTCTGATAAAACTTATATGAAACATTTATGAAAAAAGAATAAATATGTTAAGATGTATTTTAAGATACTCTTATAATAGTTCAGAAATGAAAACATGTTTCTTTGTTCACTGACAAAAATAGGTCAGGGTTGCATTTTATACATGTTAAACTGCCTTTTTTATTTTGCTTGTTGTTTTTGGCTCATCAGATGATCAAGGAATATACATCTTGACAGGACATAATCCTCTGAGCCAGTTGAAATGTTTGTCTCTGAGTGACTGTGGTCAATTTAGAAAATGCCTTGTTAGAATGCATGTGAGACTGTGGAAAGAAGCTTATAAAGAATAAGGCTGTGCTGTAAATGTTCTTACCTAAAATTGCTAATGGAGATAAAATTAATCACCAGTGACTTCAGGATATACTATATTTCAACTGAGTAGTTTTTTTTCCCTAAACATAGTATAATAATGTGCATAATTTCTACATGGCCCAAGTGGTCAGGTAGTGAAGGGTACTGTGGAAAATGCAAATAAAGAAGATGAAATGTAATTTTCTGAAGTTAAAGTAAATTCAACATTGTTATTTCCCAATCTCAAATCCATGAAATAACAGATGTGATTCTGATGCAGCTACTGAACAAATCTTTCAGCTTTAGATTGGATATGTGAATGGTGTCTTATTAGAGCTTTGATCAGATATGCCAAGTGTCTGTGTCAAGGCCTTGTCCTTGAGATCACCTGGATTTTCTTCCTGATTTGATTATGTCAATTACTGTGCATTACAATATGCTTGATGACAATTACCTAGCATGTGATAAATCCAGGTCTCGTGTCATCAACATGCGTAAGCCATCTTCATTGAAAAAGAGGTTGTTTCCGCTGGAAAGGATTCCACATTTCCTAGACGGCTTTCCACCACTCATTAATAAGAATCTATCAGATTCTAGTTGACCTGAAAAAGTGGAAAATGTGGTTTATTTATGACCTCAAGCGCCAAGCAGAGTCATATTATAATTATTTAAAAAATTGGTGGTAGGGGCTTGAATTCAGGGCCTTACACTTGTTAGGCAGACACTCCATCACTTGAGCCACACCTTCAGCCCTCCCCCCTTTTATACAGAATCTTTCATTTTTTGCTGCACTGAACTACAATCCTCCTGTTTATGCTTCCTTCATACCTGGTATAGTAGGTACTACCATATCCAGCTTTTTATTGGTTAAGATGGAGTCTCATGAGCTTTTTCTCTCCCGTTGGCTGTCCTTAGACTGTAATCGTCCTGATCTTTGCCTCCAAGGTAGCTAGAATTCCAGCAATAATCCACTATGCTTGGCTAAATTGTATTGTTTTTAAAAATATGTGGTAAGTATATTCTAAATATACCAACTCTAAAGTCATAAATATTGATGATCAAACACCAATGGAACTGTACTCAATGGAACTCTACAAAAATTTAGGACTAAATGAACTCTTGAGTGCTTACTATTGCAAGAAAATAATGAAATCTTAGAGTAAATGTTACTGATCAATTTTCCATCATAAATTGCACCTATGTATACATTCTTTCACAAAACAACAAATCATTTATGAGAAAACATTACCTTCGAAATCATCTTTAAGGAAATCAGGATTTTTGGTGCTTATTTTACAGGTTGGACCTGAGTAGCCAGGGTCACATATACACTTGGTGCCATTGATGCAGCTCCCATGGCCATTACACATCTCTTCACATTGGGGACCAATGTAGACATTATCAATGGCCCATGTGACTGGCTGAGAGCCAGTAGGGTAAAAGCCCTGGTACCATCTGAAACGCACGGAGCTGGAAAAGAAGTAAACTCTTTAAAAAACTTATCAACAGAACAATAGACTTTTAGTAAGTATATCTTGTTGAAGGATGGGCAGTTACCATTCATCATACTCAAGAAGTAGAAACCATTGCCTGGTGCCAGTGGTTCATGCTCGTAATCCTAACTATTCAGGAGGCTAAGATCTTAGGGTCTCAGTTTGAAGCTAGCCTGGGAAGGAAAGTCCATGAGATTCTTATCTCTAATAAAGTACTGGAAAAAAATGCTGGATGTAGAGCTGTTGTTCAAGTGGTAGAGTAACTAGCCTTGAGCAAAAAAAAAAAAAAAAAAAAAAAAAAAAAGCTCAGGGACAGTTTACAGCACTAAGTCCCAGAACAGGTGCATGCAGATGTATGCACAAAGCAAATGAAATAGAAAAAAATGTGATTTACCATCTTAGGGAGAAATCTCCATTCTTCAGTCTCCAGGTCTTTTCTGACAAGGTTTCTGCTTCCTGTATACCCTTCCTAACTCAATCAGTGTGTGAAAGTTCCACCTAATCTTCTACTCTCTTCAATACAGACTTCCCCATTCAATACTGACTTCCTTAGTGAAGATTTCCCCACTCCTACAATCTACAAAAGGAAACTCCACACCCATTCAGCAATCATTCCCAGTTTATTCTCCTATGGAAGCCATTAATCTTTTTGACCCTATGGATTTACCCTTTCTGGATATTGCCTATAAATGGAACCAAACAACACATGACTTTTGTTTCTAACTTCATTCACACAACATTTATGTTTTCAAAGGTTATTCATGTTGTAGCCAAGTACCATTACTTTATCCCCTTGTATGATTAATATTCCTTCACATGGAAATTACAACTTTATCCCTATCAGTTGATGAATACCGGCTGTTCCCACTTTTTGGTTGTTATGAACAGAGCTGCTAGGAATGTAGGAGGACAGCACAAGAATTGGTTTATTCATTTTTTAAAAAGAAATTTGAAGGTTTTATTTGGCAAAAACATTGCTAATAATACTTGTAAGGTGAGCTTCACTACTAAAATGGACAGAGCTAATGGCTGATACCCCCACTACCCCTCACACACAATTTTTAACTAAACTACATCTAACATTTCACCGATTCTTTTCATTCTTCCAAAGAATGGGAAGTGTCCCCCCCCACAATTTCCAAGACCTAGTTTATATGAGTAGTTTCCTCTAAATCTTTTTTTCAAACTTTTACTGTAAAGGTGATGTACAGAGGAGCTACATTTATGTAAGTCAGGTAATGAATACATTTCCTTTTGAACACTGTCACTCTCTCCCTCATTCTCTCCCAATTTCTCCTCTCCCCACTTTCTTCCCCCAAAAGCTGCATAGTTCATTTCCAACATAGTGTCTAGTGGGCTTCACTGCTGAATTGGATCACAAGGGCTCAATAGTGATATACATATGATCATATAAAATGATGCTTATCATAATGAACTCTAAGAAATGGAAGAGGTTTTATTTTTTTGTTTGTTTGTTTGTTTTGGCCGGTCATAGGGCCTGAACTCTGGGCCTGGGCACTGTCTCTCAGCTCTTCAGCTCAAGGCTAATGCTCTAGCACTTGAGTCATAGCGCCATTTCTGGCTTTTTCTGCTTATGTGGTGCTGAGGAATCGAACCCAGGGCCTCATACATGCAAGGCAAGCACTCTACCACTGAGCCACCTTCCCAGCCCTGGAAGAGGTTTTATAATTTACTGTTTGTAGTTCTTTTCTTTACCTCTTTCTTTTTTCTGTCATTGTTTATTTATTATCATTATTATTTCTGGTCTGGTCATGGAGCCTGAACTCTGGGCCTGGGTGCTGTCCCTCAGCTCTTCAGCTCAAGGCTAGCACTCTACCACTTGAGCCACAGTGCCACTTCCGGCTTTGTTCTTTTTGCTCATGTGGTGCTGAGGAATCAAACCCAGGGCCTCAGGCATGCAAGGCAAGCACTCTACCACTGAGCCACTTTCCCAGCCCCTGTTTTTTATTTATGTACCCTTTGTCTTGTATATATGTTTATCTGATTTGCAGGAGGGAAGGTGAAACAGAAGCGGTGGAACAAAGAGTTTGTTTAAATACTACTTTCAGAAATGGAGAGACAAAGGGTGAACAAATGCAGCAATGGTACTCACTGGACACTATGTTGAAAATGTATTATACAACTCATGGGTGGGAATGGGAGGGAAAAACTGGAGAAAGCAAGGGAAGGGGTGACCTTGTCCAAAAAGTAATGTACTCTTTACCTGACTTATGTAACTGTAACCCCTCTGTATATCACCTTTATAACAACAAAGAAAGCAGTTAAAAATACCTGCTTTCAATTCTGGATAGAATGGTAGGGGAATTGCTATTCTAAGGATATATGACAAATCTCACTGTCTCTTCAATATTTTGATGGAATTTTCACTATTATAGTCATCATTGATCAAGTTACTGGAATCTGCCTGATTCCTTTCCTGGCAGGGTCCCAGTATGACCTTTTGCACACTGATAATGCCCAGTAATTAAAAAAACCTGAAAGTTCTAAAGCTTGAACTTGGGGCTTTGAGCTTGCTCCACTTGTTTACTTGGCTGGCACTCTTTATTACTCAAGCCATGCCTCTAGTCTGTAAGGTTTTTAACTAAGAAAATCAGATTTAGTTTTAGGTAGTTGTTAGCTTAAAAGTCAGAAGTAAGTAAATGAGTCATTTTATCATATTACTGATGCCAAATTGCCTCCTTGGAAATAATCTGCACATTTGGAAACTAGTCCAGAAATAGTTTAGTGTATATTACCATGGACGATGCTTAGTTCAAAGAAGGATTTGCTTCAGAGCAAGCAGAAGACAAAGATGACAGGGACACTTATTTTTGTGTTCTATAAATGTGTCCAATCTCTAGTTATCACTGAAAGGATATTCTTAATAGATTTTTTTTATTTGAGAAAGAAATTAGAAGTCAAATACTGGGCTTGGGACTGGGTGATAAGAAGGAAAGGAATGTGGTAAGTTCTATAGTTCAGTAGTTAGTAGAACAGATGGAATCATGTTCTCACATAAAAGTTTAACCCTCTGAGTGCTGATGGCTCAAGCCTGTAATTCTAGCTACTCAGGAGGCTGAGATCTGATGATCACAGTTTGAAGCCAGCCCAGGCAGAAAAGTCTGTGAGACTTTTATCTCCAATAAACTACTCGAAAAATTTGGAAGTGGTACTGTGGCTCAAGTGGTACAGTGCTAGCCTTGAACACAAAGAAACTCGGGGATAGCACTCAGGCCCTGAGTTCAAGCCACAGCACTGACAAAAAAGAAAAGTTTAGCCCAACATTGTTTAATACCTGGATTCCAACTGTACTAAGCTGCCCCCAAAATGCCAGTTCATAATTTGACTTTATTTTCAAATACTTGTCAGAGCTTAGTTTTGGCAAGCAGTACTTCTTACCTTTTGAACTTTTCAGACTGCTGAGCTGAGGGAAATGGCTAGAGTTTTCCTTTGAACAAAAGCCTACATGGATTTTTTTGAACTTATTTATTCAAATGTTCTGAATACAAATGAACCCCCTTGGTTGGATATTTATTATTGCTCATTGCCTTGACATAGAAACTGCAAGCACTGTGACAAATGGGCTGAAGGGTCTGGTTTTGCTGTGGCTCCTTCTGCTGAAATCTTCCTTGGAAGATTTCTCACTGTCACACTCCTTGGCTATGTCAGCACCTGCTTTTCCAAGCCAATGGTACTCAAAGGATCTGGTTTTTAACCATAAACTTAAAATTTCAAGCACACAACTCTGCCTCTATTAAGTCAGGTTTTTAGTTGACTCATTATGAAACTGTATAAAGCAAAAGCAACCAGGAAGTTTTAAAGAGAAAAAGACTCTAGACTAAAAAGACAAAGAAGATGTGAATAAA
The DNA here is from genome assembly GCF_000151885.1 of Dipodomys ordii. Lineage (NCBI taxonomy): Eukaryota > Metazoa > Chordata > Mammalia > Rodentia > Heteromyidae > Dipodomys > Dipodomys ordii. The sequence goes on along the minus strand of NW_012267411.1, from coordinate 3,435,136 downwards.
ATTTGTTGGACACTCAATATGTACATTTGAAATATAGATTAGCAGTATGTTGGAGGCACAAAGAATGACCATTTGGCACCTAAGAATATTTAATATTTTTTGTGAAACTAATATACAATGATTCTTAGAAAAGGGTAAATTAAACATGGATTTTGTAACCCTTTTTAGCAGCTCACATTTTCCCTTCCCATCATTATGTACCATGTTGAGTACAAACCAAGGAATGGTTCACTGAGTTGGAGAAAATGTAACTTTTGCCTTCCAGCAATTCATGCCTGTGTGGGTTTTAAGAACAGGGCAAATTCTTTTTTACTACAAAGACTAAGGAGGACTATGATGGCAAATTCTTCTCTTCACAGAAAGGGGTGAAGGCAGTTTAAAAAGTAGGTTTAGACCATTCTGAGAGTTGTCACACCCCTTTAGCCCATTTAATTTCGTTCCATAGAAATAAAAATGACATGGAACACAAATAACATGACAGTCCAAATTCTTTGGGAATGAGTTTTGTAAGTAGATTTTTTTTAACCAGTGGTGAAAATATAGATGTCTGCATTTCTGTTGCTCATATTTGTAAATAATATTGTTATGTGTTATATATGAGCCTGGTATACTGGACAAGTGTTACATGCTAAGAGAGATGGTCTCAGTGACATTAGACACAGTGTGGACTGGTATGGCCAGTGTCTCTAACAGTGAATTTACTTCATATCCTCTCAATGGGTTTCTTTCCACATGAGAACTTGAAATCATGACATAAAACCTACTTTTTTTGGTTCATAGTGGGGTTTAAACTCAGGTCCTTATTCTTGCTAGGCACATGCTCTACTACTGAGCCATGCTTTTAGTCTGTGCTTTCCTGGTTATTTTTGTGATAGATTCTCCATTCCAGCCTTGATGAATGCCTAGACCCTGATCCACCTATTTTAGGCTTCCTATAGTTTCTGGGATGGCAGAAACATGCCGCAACATCCAGCTTTTCTCCACTGAGGAAAGTAGACTTTTCGGTTAGAGCTAGCTTGGAACTATGATCCTGTCAATCTCAGCTTCAACATAACTTGGGATGACAGGTGTATAACGCACTGCTGTGCCTATGGATTAGGAATGGGCCTCTCCAACTTGTCTGCATGTGCTGGCTATGAGCTATAATCATCCTATTCTCAGTTTCCCAAGTAGGTTAGGATACAGGACTGAGCCACCAATGCTTGCTTTCTAAAACCTCTTTTAAGGTTATTTAACAATTCTTCATAAAATTTGGACTAGTGTGTATTAATTGGGCAAAGGGGCTCCAATGTGATATCTCCAAACATGTATACAATGTACTTTGATCAAATTAAGTCTTTATTCTTTTTCAGTTTTCTTAAGTAGGACATTAAAAGTCCTCTAAAGAGAAAGCTTGTTTTTTCAGCAATATGATAGACGTTAGTAGCATCATCTCTTTAGGTTGCTATAATAAAATAATATAAATTAAGTGGGTTCTAAACAGGAATTTATTGTTTACAGTTCTGGAGGCTAGAAAGTTCCTGATACAGACACCTCCAGATTTGATGTCTGTGAGGCTTATAGACAGTACTTTCTAGCTGTATCCTCATATGGTGGAAGACACAGAGCAATTTTCTGTGATATCTTCCATAATGATATCACTTCCATTTATGTAGGGTTCTCTCTTCATGACCTAATCACCTTCTCAAAGTCCCCATTGGCTAATGTCATCTCCTTACAGGTTAGGATCTCAACATAGGAATTTCGCAGGGGTGGGAGGGTGGTTCACGAACATTTGAACCATGGCATTGCATATATCTGATACCTACACCTTTTCCGCTGGCCATCCTTCTCATGGACATGGTGCTTGGAAAGCTATGTTTCTGGATTAACAACATGGATTTCTGGCTATTGCTCACTGGTTCAGACTTTCCTTTCAGGCAATTTGGAATGGAGATCCCAGAGATGAGAGCTGTGGTCTATGAAATGTGAGAAAAAACGATCCTAACCTACTGTTGCTCTTTGGAAGGTACTCAGACTTTCTGAGTGGAGTCAGTGTCACACTAAAAAATCTTGAGGACATTTTGCTCAGTAATGTTTATCTTTAAAAAAGTAGTTGCATTTTTTATTAGAATAATGACCACATATAATATCAAGGATTAGTAAGTAACAGAGTCAGGAACAGAAAATATTTAAGCCCTTGGCAATCAAATCAAGAACATGGTAGAAAGATGATGAGGATTATATTCAAAGAGAATGCAGGCTTTTGACATTTCCCTTTCACCCTTTTGGAAAAGTGCTAGGTATACTAATAGTACCAAGCTTATCTTGAAGACCTAAGCCTTCTAATTATGCTCAATATCACATTAGGAATAGAAGTCTGTTCCTATCTTAAAAGTGAGATACGAGTACTTTCTTCTTTTTAACACTCCGAATGAAGAATTCTTTCTTCTGAAAGAAAAGGCAGATGCTTGGAGGCAGGCAGCTTTGCTGACTTCCTCTCTTTCCCACCCTCACGTTATTAGCTTTATGTTTTGAAATCATATTCTTCCTTTCACTTCTATTAGAGTTGAAGTCCTTTATCTCCAAATAGCTTTTCAACAGAGGAGTCAAATATGTTACAGAGAGAGGCTGAGGAAGTAGAAATGCCTGGGGGAAAAGTACTAACCATTTTTAAAATTTTTACAAGACCAGGGACTATGCTGGTGGCTTTTCTTTGACATATATGCTCTCCTCCTGCGTGAGGCATAAATAGATGCTCAAATGTACTTAATTCTAACTGCATTTACAAGGGTTGAGCATATTAGTGGAGAGTCAAAAATTAAGGGAAAGCCATATTTCTACTGTTTCCAAACCTCTTAAAGATCCGTGGGAAAAATGCATGTTCCTCTGTGCAGTTCACAACATGCTCTGAAATCTATCTTCAAGCTCTAAGTAAGTATTATATCAGCGTTGTGTCCTGTGTTTTAAGTATGTATTGATCTGCTTCCAGCAAGAACTGAAAAGGAAACTCAAGGTGAAGCTTCTTTCCTGATATAGTGGCAAGTCAATGATGACTGCAGGAACCAACTGTCAAGTGAGAAACAAAATCAGTGCCAGGCAGCAGACAGAGATGCTCACCCGCAAAGATGTAGCTTCCCGAAGTGCACAACCTCCCTCCTCCAGCCCTGGGTGGTCCCTGCGTAGTAGGTGCTGCTGGGGTGGTGCTCAGTGGAGCATAAGGAGCTGATGTGGCTGCTGCTGTGGTAGCAGAGGGGGAGGAGTAGGTGCCAGGTGGCCCCGAAGTCCCTTGAAAATTCCAGTCTGACCGGATCAGCAGATGAACTATCAGTGGAGCATCCAATGTTGATCTTGGCATAAAAGAAAAAATGAATCAGATTACCTCAGAATAACAAGCCAGGGAATAATTCAGCACTTATTTCCATTTTCCTGGAAACTGTCTGGCTGAAATATTTAACATTGCAAGATTCTGTTTTTTTTTTCAGAGTTGTATCATATATTGCTTTTAAATTAAATTTCTTCTCATAAAATACCGCAAAAGATTTCATGAAAAATTTATTTCTCTTCATTTTATAAGAAACTTGGAAGTGGGTAAGACAAAGGCTGGGATAATTCTAAATTTTAACTTTGTCCATTTACATAGAAAACCCAAGAATTTCATCATAATGAAAAGAGTGTTTCCTTAATCCTAACTTAGATTTTTCCCTAGTCTATTGGGTAGGAATATCTCTTTTCTCTTCTTAGAAAACCTTCCAGTTAATTCCAAAAGTCTTGAATTTGGAGAATTTTCTACACAAATTCCATGTCAAAACAAAACAGAATACTATCATTTTTCTTTTACTATTCTAGTCTGAGGAAAGATGAAAGTTGTATGTATATAAGGTGGACAAAGTGCTATTTTGATACAATTCCACATAGTGAAGTACCTAACACAGTCAAGAAACTAATCAATCCATCACATGTATAGTTACTCTGTGTGTGTGTGTGTGTGTGTGTGTGTGTGTGTGTGTCTAGAACATCTAAAATACATCCTTTCGGGGGTGAGGGGGATGGGAGGGCAGGGAAACAAAGGAGGAGGCAACAATGCTTAATAAGAAATGTACTCATTACCTTGCTCATGTAATTGTAACCCCTCTGTATGGTAGTTTCACATTAAAAAAACTTATTAATAATAAAAATAAAATACTTTATGAGTAAACTATTGACATTTGGCAAAACACAATTATAGGCACTTGTCTCTATCTTAATGTTTTGTTTTGGGCAGTATTGGAATTTGAACTCAGGGCTTTCTGCTTGTTAGGCAAACATTCTACTGTTAATCCATGCCTTAGGTCCTTTTTTGCTTGGTTATTTTTAAAGTAGGGTCTCATTTTTGATTTGCCTTGACTGGCTTGGATTATAATACCTTATTTATGATTTCCACATAGTTGGGAATGACAGGCATATGCCACCACATCAGTTATTTTTGTTTTATTTTTCTGATGAGATGAGATCTCATGAATTTTATTTGCCCAGGCTGGCCTTGAACTGTCATCCTTGTAATTTCAGTTTCCCACATAGCTAGGATGACAAGAATATGCCACCATACCCAGCAATTGGTAGAGTGGATTCTTGTGGACTCATTGCCCTGGTTCATCTGAGACCATGATCCTCCCAATCTCAGCCTCTCAAAGAAACAAAGATGCCTATACCTTTTGTTAGCATTTAAAGCATTTTATATATTATATACATATATATGTGATATGTAAAAATAATAGAAAATTTAAAGTAGATACAAACAAATTTTCTATCTAGGAATCATTTGATCTTTAACATTTGAAATCACAAGACACAATTATAATTTAAGGGTCACAGGCAGATAATATCAAACAAATATTTAAAATTGTGTTGGCATAATGTGAAGCTTTTTAAAGTAAGTTTACTGGCTGTAGACACATACTTGTGCTATGATATTCTGGTGAAATGCATCTTTTGTTTTGCTGATTTTACCCAAGTTTTAGAAATATGTGAAGAGGTTCAATTTAATTATGAATTTGCTTTATTGAAAATATATATAAGACAAGCATGAATAGTAATAAAATACAGACTAAGTATATTTAAAATGATAAAACAGTGCAATATTGCTTAAAATTTGAAATTCATAGAAGCATATAAATATTATATAAATGTGCTAGTATGGCATAGATTATAGTTACATTGATGTAAGACCTAAGAAAAGTTAAGTTTTAAGTAAGAATTTAAAAAAAGAATACGAAAATAATATAATCCTTTTTGTTTTTATAATGCTTAAAATTGTTCCAACTAATTATTATAGTAGACAGAGAAACCATGTTGTAAGAAAGCAAAGCAGTTGGGCACTGATGGCTCATGCCTATAATCCTAGCTATTCAGGAAGCTGAGATCTGAGGATTGTGGTTCAAAGCCAGTCTAGGCAGAAAGTCTGAGAGACTAATCTCCAGTTAACCACCAGAAAACCAGAAGTGGCACTGTGGTAGAGCACTAGCCTTGAGCTGAAGAGCTCAGGGACAGAGACCAGGCCCACAGTTCAAGCCCTACAATCGACAAAAAAAAAAAGAAAGCAAGCATAACAATGGGTTCTGGTAGTAAAAGTGAATTATGATGCCCCAAAATTTTATGACCTTACCAATAGGGAAGTCACAATGTGTGAAATTATCTAGATATCTCTCCTCTTTCTTAGATTTTGCTGGAGATAAAACTTAAAAGTACTTCTAACTGAATAAAGTTAAATACCTCAAACTGTATGATGGTGTTCTCATTCACATTCAGGTCTCGGGTAGTGATGGAATGCTCTCCGATTTCATTAGAAACAAACACCATTGCTGAATCTTCCTCCCTGTTATTCAAGGAAACAATGTGGAAATCGTTTATGTCAAAATTCATCATGACTTGTATAGAGCAGTGGATTATTTTTAGCTTTTCAGTTAAGTACTTACGGTGCTCCTTTGGAAGAATAGGGGCAATAAAGACCGATGTTACCACCTGGATAGAAAAACCAATTGTCTTCTCTGGGACCAAAGTCAAATGTATCCAAAAGTATCACGGGGTTGTTCAGATTATTTCCATCAATAATAAAGTCATCAACAATCCAGATTTCTTCTTTCTTACCTAAGGCATTTTTAGATAAAGCATGTTTTTCAAAGATGAAAATCAGATGGACATTTTTGATCATTGGAAGAAAGTACATGACAGAAGGAACTCAGCTACAACAGGCTGAACATATGCCTTCAAGACAAGACCCACAAACAATTTAACAGTGTATTCACAGTGATCAAAGTGTGAAAAAATTTAAGCTTGCAACCATATTAAGTTGACAAAGCACAGAAGTGCCTCACCAACTTCAGAAAGCTGTGACAAACAGCTTATGGACCTGTGTTGGCCTTTCAGTCACAACAAAGCTGTGCACCCTGCACAGAAGGAAAGGAAATGAGTATGGTTAGTGTTTGGAGGAGTTTGCTTTGGTCTAACTGGTCTGTGAGGATGAATTCAGAGCCGACGTACACTACTTCATTCAAGTTGCAACTCAGGGCTGTTTAAGCATCAGACAATGACTTGCTTCCATCAGACTAGGACAGAAAGATCATAGACACTACAATATTGTCCTGATCCCTAACTGCGTTTAGCTATATTATTTACTTGACATAGGAAAAAATGTCCCTATGATTATATAATATGTTCTTAATGCCTTTCAAAAATGTGTGGTAGTGTATGAGAACTTAGTGAGACCATTCTTGATCATCCTAGGCTCTGACTGACTTGGACCAGGTATCTGAAGGAAATGTTACAGGGCAAAAGACAAGGGCAAACCCAATTGCAGTTGTCCAACACTATCTGGACTGAACTTGAATTGAAGTGTAAAAACCAGGCCAAGCAGAAGCCTTGAGATTTCCCCTAGGTTGTACTCCACTGATTCCTACTTTTAGTATACAATTCACACAAAGCATTAAGGATCTATAAACAGGAGTCTGAAGCAATAAACTGATGCTGTAAAGGAAATCCAATGCCCCTATCTTTGTCTAATTCTTAGACCTTTCTTTTGTTTTCTTATTTTGCAAGTGGGTAGAGGAATACAATTTAAAAAAATCATATGTACATTTCAGATATTACATGAGGACTGAGCACTCTTCTGGATTTTGAACCTCTATTTATTTGTTGGATTTTTATTATATTTACTGTATGTATATATAATACGTCTTGTATAATATCTTATGTCTCATAGAATCACTTATTATATAAGCCATTTAGGCAAAACTCCATCATGATTGTCTTTTTACCTGCTAACATATCTATCCATGTATGTATCTATCTCATAAGTTGTTTTGTATTTTTTTACTTATTAGTTATAAAGGAAATACAAAGTTAAATTTCAAAACCATTTCTCCATTACCTCTGAATGTGGAGTATGTGCTTATTTAGATGATTAAATGCATGATGTTGTAAAATTTGGACTTTTATAATCAACAATAATAGAATTATAAGAAGCAATGGAACATTAGAAATTCATAAAACCATTTTCTGTAACAATTTAAAATATTTTTAATCCAAATCCAGTCATTTTAATTTACCACTGAAGCAAACGTATGTGACAAGAATATCATATTAGGCACTCTCTTACCTTGCCACAGCATTTCCTACAATGTTCTATTTTACTAATAAAAATGCTTACTTAGTACTGTGCATTCCTAAGTGAATTCAAGAAAAATATAGTTACAATTGGTAATCCTGGGTTGACTTGAACCTTGATTCTCAGATCTCAGCCTCCTGAGTAGCTAAGACTATAAGCATGAGTCACTGGTGCCTAATAAAATACTGGATGATGATGATGTTGATGTTGATGTTAATGATGATGATAATAATTACTACTACTATTATAATTACTGCTAGTCCTGGGGTTTGGGTTTGAATTCAGGGCCTGGGTGCTGTACTTGAGCTTATTTTTTTCTCAATGCTAGCACTCTACCACTTGATTCACAACTCCACATCCAGTGTTTTTTAGTGGTTAATTGGAGACAAGAGTCTCATGGATCTTTCTTCCTAGGGATCTCGGCCTCCTAAATAGCTAGGATCACAGGAGTGAGCCACTGACTCCCTGCTAGATGATTGTTTTATAAAACTTAGTTCTGTGACAGGATTTAGCTAAGTTTACAATATGAAGAGAGTGTAAGTTCTCCAGTTAAGCATGAAGAGATGATAAATGAAGACACATGAAGTCAAATATTCCTTGAGAACAGACAAAAGTGAGGTAAGTAACATGCAGGTGCTGTGGACAGCTACCAAGCAAACACTTTAAAAACAGGTATATTAACATGCTATTGTTACTGATCACAGAACACATGCATTTTTACCATTATTGTAAGGTTGCCAGAGCCGGAACCTCGTAGCATTGGTTTGGGCACTGTACGGCAAGGGGACATTAATGAAAAGTATGTTGGTTGTTTGAGGGAAGTAAAACTCATCCATCAGGTGCCAAATTATTCCTCCATTAACAGAGAACTGCAAGAGGATAGAATGGGACCTCTCTGGGGTACCTAGGAAAAAGGTAACAGAGGTGTAAGTCATGTGAGAATGATGGGGATCTTAGCTTACTCTTCTGCCATCAGAGCTCAAGCCAATTTATGTTCACATAGAGGCTCTAAGGTCCAAATGCTTTAGAAGCTACTGAAAGTGATGACAGGGAAGGCTCTGTATATGAATATTTTTTTAAACCACACAGTATCTTGGATTTGCATATAACACTCTTTCAGATGAGTGCATGCATCATTCTGAATTTAGAAACTATGGTAAATACATTTAATGGCATCATAGGTTTACAAAATCAAATATTTATATCTTGGTTTACAGACAAAAAATTACTTTAAAACTTACTTCCATAATGTTATGATTCTTAAGGGAAATCATTTCATAAACTTTGAAAAGTCAGAATGACAAAGAGAAGGTTTCTTAGAGCTCATAGTTTTAAAAATACAAATTTTTCATAAATTAAGAAAATTTAATTTTCTTAACTAAATTTTCTGAAGCCGTGACAGCAAGACTCAAGGTTATAATGATAAATATAGCAACCATAAAATAAATGTGATTACCAGAGTTATATGAGATAATTTAGAACCAGAAGTTTACTGTATGATTAAGCTGAACTTAAAGAACACTTGTGAATACTGATGAACACAAGTTTATGACAGCTCTTCCACATAAGGAAATTTATGGGCCCTTGAATCTGTTTGCTTTGTGAAGGAAGAATTATACATAGAGAATTTTCTGGAAGGAAAGCAATGTGTTTACTTAAGGGAACAACTTACCTTTTGCTATAAATCTAAGTGAAAACTGGACATACATAGTATTAGTACAATCTAGGTCTCTTGAAATAAGCATTCTCAGTCCTTCCTGAAAACAAACACACATGAATTAAGCATGTCTTACTACTTACTACTTAATTCCTATTAAGTAAGCAGTAGTAACATATAACGAATGATAAATAAGCAATATTTGTCATATGCAAAAGGAAAAATGAAACCATTCCCGTTTCCCTGTTAATGTTTCTGTGCTTGAATAACGCAATTCCATTTTTGCACCTCTAAATCTTACTCTGCTGTGATTTAGAGTAGCGTAAGAATGATAGCACTATCTATCTACAGGCCTTTAAAAACCAGTCTCCTTTGATCACAGCATGTTGGGAAAGAAGGAGGAAGCAGATGGGAAGCTTTCCAAGTGCTCCTGCTGGAGGTCAAGAACTAATAGGTAACTTTTTCAGCGTTCCAAGGAGTCTCAGGACCTCCCTACTCCCTTGTCTGCTCCGCCAGCCCCAGGAGGCTCCCATTCAGGCTGACACAGCACTCTTTTGCTCCATACACTTGGTCATGTTAAATAAGGCATAACTAAAGCAGGCCCTCATGCCCAGGCTGTCACCACTCATGTGGAGATGCCAAGAAACAAGGAAAGAGATCACATGAGCTTTAGTAATTTTTTCTTCCAATTAACTATTTCTGGTTGCCTGAGATTGACAGCTGGAAAGCTTGTTTTCTTCATGTGTTCACAGGATTGTGGTGACAGCCAGGATGACAGATCTCACTATGCAAATGTCTCAAGATCCAAATAGGTCTTCTATTCTGCTGGTGCAACTGTTGAATATGGTGACACTTCTTGGCTTGTGGCTGTGATGCTGAGTGGACACTGTCAACTGGTTCTTCCTTTTCCTTGGTCATCTTCTTTGTGGTACTGGGGTTTTAAATGAAGGCTTCTCACTGTTAGGCAGACATTCTATTTCCAGTCCTTTTTTTTTTGATTTGGTTATTTTTGGGTCCTACTTTGTGCTCAGGTCAGTTTGCACTGAGATCTTTCCATTTATACTTCCCACTGCCATAGCTAGGATGACAAGCACATGTTACCTCATGCAGCTTTTCATGTTGAGGTGAGTTCTTGGGGAAAATATATCTATATCTATCTATATCCATATCTATATCTATATCTATGTGTGTGTGCGAATTTTATTTTTATTGTAAAAGTAATGTACAGAGGGGTTAGAGTTACATAGGTCAGGTAATGAGTACATTTCTTTTTGAATAGTGTCATTTCTTCCTTTGTTTTCTCCCACTCTTTTCCCTCCAAATCCCCCTCCTCCACAAGTTGAATAGTTCATTTTCAACAGTGTCTAGTGAGCATTAGCTGCATTAGTTCACTCTTGTCCTGCCATTTTGCTGCTTCCCTTTACCCTCCACCAAACAGCAAACTTACATCCCTATGAATCTACAAGTAAACACAATGGATGATAAAAGACAAAAAATTACACTTGGACATGATAAACAGGACTCTAAATATTCACACAGTGAGACCAAAGAAGGATATTCTTAGGAGAGGATCACAAAGGCTCAATAGCTATGTACATATGATCATATAAAATGATGTTTATCAAAATGAACTCCAAGAAATGGAAACAAGAGGTTTTTTTCATTTTACTTTTCATGTTTTTTTTCCTTTTTGTCACTGTCTTGGGAATTTGTTTAGCCTTGCTCTGCTATTCTCCTGATATCGGGTCTCCCAAGTAGCTGGGAAAACAGACATGTGCCTCTATGCCCCGATACTGGTTGAGATGGGAACTTTCAGACATTTTTCTGGGATGGTCTTGAACTGCTATCCTTCAAACTTCAACTTCTTCAACAGCTAGGATTACAGGTATGAGCCATGGTGCCTGGATAGATAGAAATGTTTCTTTTTCATCATTTTCCAAGGGATAGTAACCCATTTGTGCCAAATGTGAAGAATTCTTTTGTAGACAAGCTACTGTAATTAATGATACTATTCCTGTATCTATAAACATGAAAAAGAAACTATCATTTCCTTTTTCATGAAAGAATGCCTTTCTAGGTCAAACCTCAGCCTAGTGAATGGTGCATACTGAGCACTCCATGTCTTGCAGAGCTGATAGGCAGTATGTCTAGTACATATAATGCTTGGCTGCTCTTGCATCAGCCTGGCTAACGGGGAAATAGGAAAGACTATGCATCTTTCCTATTTATAGGACCAGGGTAATTCTAGCTTAAAATTTTCTCAAGAAAAGACCCTTGAATAAGTTACAGGGCTTCTGCTCTTCGATTTTGTGAGTGACTTCAAGTGTATGACAAGTTAGCTAGTGGTTGTGTGTCTTACCCGAGATTAAGTAAAAAAAAAATACAATATTCCATATGAAATGTGCTACCTCAATTTCTTAGATCTTTCAAAATTTTTCAGGACTTGTAAGTCATTCAACATTTACAAGCATTTCTCCTTTCTTATCCAAAACCTGAGAAGAATTTGGATTCAAAGGAAGATGATAACTGGCATCTATTAACTATAATTGAAAAAGATCCAGGGTGCCTAATTTTCTGAGTGTTAAATATTCATCATTAAGGTTATATTGAAACCCATGCAGACTTTTGTCAATGACTTCATTTGCACACCTAGATCAGTCAATATCCCCATGCTGAGAGGGACAGGTTGTAGCATGTATTCACATATGGAGATATACCAGCTGAGCAGAGTTTCACTCAATTGATTAAAATTTCCCTTACCAGACATCTACAGTAAAATAAAAAATATATTAACAGTGTTTGGGAACGCTATTAAACTTGCTTTGATGTTTTTCTTTTTTTTTGTCGGTCATAGGGCTTGAACTCTGGGCCTGAGTGATGTCCCTGAACTCTTCAGCTCAAGGCTGGCAATCTACCACTTGAACCATAGTACCACTTCTGGTTTTCTGGTGGTTTATTGGAGATAAGCGTCTCACGGACTTTCCTGCCTGGGCTGGCTTTGAATTGTGATCCTTAGATCTCAGCCTCCTGAGTAGCTAGGATTACAGGTGTGAGCCACTGATGCCTGGTGACTTCAATGTTTTTAAATTTACCACCAGGGAGAAAAAATACAGGAGGGACAACTTCATAAAGAAAGAAAAGAGAAGATCTTCACTAGCCATACAATGGACAAGGGTCTCATATCTAAAATATACTTAGAACTCAAAAAATTAAATCCCCCAACAACAAATCCTCAAAACAAGTACTGATTAAATACCTGGGCTAAAGACTGAAAGAGAAACTTCTCTGAAGGGGATAAGAATGGCCAATAGACACATGAAGAAATGCTCAACTTCTCTAGCTATAAAAGAAATGCAAATCAAAATAACAATGAGATTCCACCTTACTCCAGTTAGAATCGCTATAATCAAGAACTCTAATAACAACAGATGATGGAGGGGATGTGGCCAAAAGGGAACCCTACTGTATTGTTGTTTGGAGTGTAAACTTGTTCAACCACTTTGGAAAGCAGTATGGAATTTTCTCAAAAGACTCCACATAGAGCTCCCCTATGAACCAGCAATCCCACTTTGGGGCATTTACCCAAATGATCACAAACAAGACCATGCTGAAGTTACCAGCATAACTATGTTTATGCAGTGTTATTTACCATAGCTAAGATATAGAACCAACCCAGATGCCCCTCAGTAGATGAATGGATCAAGAAAATGTGGCATATATATGCAATGGAATTCTATGCCTCCATCAGAAAGAATGGCATTGCTCCATTTGTTAGGAAATGGAAAGAATTGGAAGAAATTATATTAAGTGAAGTAATCCAGGCCCAAAGAAACATAGGTCCCATGGTTTCCCTTATTTGCAATAACTAGTGTATGTCTAGGACAAGCAGGAAAGGTCAAAAGCTATGTACATATGATCATATAAGATGATGTTAAGTGAAATGAACCCCAAGACAGGGACATAAGTGGTTTTATTTCTTGCTATTGTTTTTAACATACTTATAATATATTATGTGATTTCTTTGGTTTCTTTTGTATGTTCCCCCATGGTATAACTCCTGTTTTCACTGTATTTGATTCTGGTGCCCTGCATCTTATATATACACTTTTTTAATTTGGGGAGGGGAAGGGAAAAAACAAAATGCTTAAATAGGAATACAGGTTGACCCACTGTAACAGTGAGATGTACAAGACACTATGTTGAAAACAAACTTTACAACTTGGGGGTGAGAGGGAGGGAGGAGTTGGGGAGGTGGGGAGGGAAGGGAAGGTAGGGGAAAGGAGGAAGTAACAATGCTTGATAGGAAATGTACTCTTTCCCTTACTCATGTAACTGTAATTCCTCTGTACAGCATTTTTACAATGAAACACACACGTATAAAAAAGTAACTTCAAAAATTATTTTTATAATATTACAAGCTAAATATACAATAGCATAAATGCTGCATTCTAGATACCTAGATTCTAAAAATTAGATGCACATATATGTAGTTGCCATAGAAAATAGAAGTTCCAATCACCTAACCAGAGGAAAAACTTAATGCCCAAGTAATCATCAAAAATGACTCTGCTAGCTTACACCTAGCAGATGCTCATGTGTCTGAGATCAAGGAACCATGTTTGTAAGCCACCCTCGGCAGAAAAGTCTGCTAGACCTCAGCTACAAGAAGTTAGGCTAGAGATGTGGCTCATGTGGTAGAGCATCAGACTAAAGAAAATTGAGTGAGCCCCAATTTCAAGCTCTAGGATAAGAAAGATAGGAAAGAAAAGGAAAGGAAGAAAGGAATGGGGGAGGAAAAAAGAAAAGGAGAGAAAGAAAAGGAAAAGGAAGGAAAGAAAGAAGAGAGGGGAAGGAAGGAAGAAAAGAAGGAAAGAAGAAAGAAGAGAGAGGGGAAGGAAGGAAGAGAAAGAAAAAGGAAAAAGAAAGAGAAAGAACTGTGTTTAATGGAGAGGAAGAAATACTTTGGTCTAGAAGATGGCAACTAAATGTAAAATGAGGCATCATCTGATGAAATTCAGAAATGCAGTGAGTGAAGACAGGAATATATAGAGTAATGTAAAGAAGTATAATTTTAGCTGACCCCTTTAAAAATGAGTGATGTTCCAGATTTGATGGTTTCACCATTCAGATTTCCCCTCTCTGCACCATATACTTCAGGCCAAAGGTCAGGATGTAAGTTCCCATTGAAATCATCTTTCAGAATGGAGGGGAGTGGAACAACAGGTACACAGTACGGTCCACCAAAACCCCGGTCACACCTAGGGAAAAAAATACAAGGAGAAAAAGCATCATTTATCTTGAGTTTGTCAAGCCAGATATAATGTTTCACTGGCAGGAGTGACCAGTTTTATTAACTTACACACAGCGTCCAGCATCACAGATCCCTCGTCCTGAGCACATCCAAGGGCAGCCTGAGGCCAGGACAACATTATCAATAGCCCAGGAATCAGCTCCTACAGTGTAGTTGGCCTGAATCCATCTGAACCGGGTCCTGGGAGAACTAAGCAAAGAAAATACACCACTGGTGTGAAAAGCAATTTGGAAGCAAAAACACTTATTGTCATTCTCTTTTCCCTTTAAGCTCCTTTTTAGGATCCAGTTCCCTCTTTTTTGAGACCCTTTAATTTCATACTAAGTAGTGAATAGAGTCATAGAACTGTTCTATAAGATAGAAAAGTTATTCTAAATTACTCATTTGAAATACATGCAAAATCTTAGCTTCTATCAATGTTAGCTTTACCAACCTTTTATTCCTATTGTAGTATTGAGATATGAAAATAATAACAGTAATAACAACAACAACTAAGGGTACTATGCAAAAATCTCACAGTGATGAATGTGCAGAAGGAGTCAATATGGCTTATGGGTAGAAAGTTACATTTTTTACAACAGTTAAAAAAGCTTATGGATTGGCTTTGTTAAAGGAAGGTTTAGTTTTGTAAAACTTTTGGAACTCTCTAGACACCTTTGAAATCAGCAACCCAAGGCATCATGCATTTCTCTTCTTTCCACACATTCTATGCTTAATTATCATGCAGAGTAATAGAATTCCCATGTGGAATCACAATCATTTTCAAATCAGGTGCCAAAAATCCTAAAGTTCTGACATGTAGCCAAATGACAATTCTCACTTGGTAGAAAATGGAAGGTAGACAGTGATCCTCTTCCAATTCTGGAATCTTTCCGAGGTGTAAATTGAACTTTCTGTGTAGTGTAGACAGCCAATGGTTGGAGGAGCACACTCTTCTGTGACGAGATGCCAGTCCTTGCCATTGTTCAGAGAATACTGAAGCTGCACACTGTGGGCTTCGCTGAAAGGCTTGCTACAGCCCATGCTCATTTCAAACTGTAAGAAGGTAGATGCTGACACATGAAAATCCCAGGTCTCGGCATAACGAGGTTTTCCTACCAAAAACAATAATGAAGTTGAATGGTATGCTCTTTCTTAATAGATATATATTCTTGCAGTGAACATTTTCAATACCAAACAAAAATTATTGCTTATTTTCAATGTCTTAGGTGCTCTGGCTTTTCAGCTAACATTCTGTTTTTACAGACTCAGAAATAAGGAAAGCTGCTAATCTGAAAAGCATTACCTATTAAAAGGGCTGCTAAGTCTATAGGGATGTCTTCAAACAACACTTTTGGTTCATCCTAACAAATCCAGGTACCTAACTTATATAACCACATTCTCTGAAAGATGGTTCCAATGAAAAAATGAGTCATTGAGTTCATCAAGTTCTTTCAGAGGACAAGTTTCTCCCCACAAAAAAATTTATGCTCAGAAAAGACAGTTACATAATTTTATATTAGAGAACTTTCTTTGCAATTTTAGTTAATTTAGTCCTGTAGTTAAACACATATCATCTCTTCATTTGGTGATAATATATACCTATATTTTCAGTGAATATCAGAGCTGTATCCATAGAGAGACAGTCAATATCAACTTGACCTCCTTGTATTCGATACCAGTTGGCTTGCAAATCTATGGAGCCATCAAATTTGTCCTGAAATCCAGTTTGAGAGCTGTCATTCATTCCTATAAGAACATCATCCAAAGCCCACTGGGCTGAATGCTTCCCTGTAATCAGGTGAAGAAAGGCAGTTGGATAAGGTTCATTACATAGCAATATAAGTATCTTTGTGATTATAATTTTAAATCAAATTATCTGGAAATTGACAACAAATTAAAACACACACACACAACAGAAGGCGAATCTAGATGCAGTATGATCTAACAGTTACCAAAAAACATGGAACTATAATTTACCATGTTGTGGTTGCCACCATCGGAAAGCTGTAGCTGGTGTCTTTGCCTCCCGTGGTAGGTCAATGGAAATGATCTGTGGCTCCAGAAATGACATGAAATCCAGCTCTCGAAGCAAATGCCAGAGTATCCCATTGTCATTTGAATACTGAACTACAAGCCCTAAGTTACAAGACATAAATTCAGTTAAGAGGACAGCTTTCCTAGAGGCAGCTGCTTCAAACTGTGTCTCAGAGAACGAGGGAGCATTCATCTAATGTCTAAGGGATGAATTAGTAGACTAGAAGGCTCATCAATTTCTTAACAGTTTCTAATACACTGACTCCCAGCAAATGGAGATAAAAAATATGTAGCTCCTTTTTTTTTTGTAAGCTCTTTTAATGCCCACTCAAGTTTGCATGAGTGATGAGTAGGTTGGTAAGGAGAACATAAAAATACGCTCCTGATCATGTACTTGAATTCTAAATTCTGCACTGAACATTATAGTCTTATGCCATTATTATATACTCAGAAAAGATATCTCAATCTCCCTGGCACAAAGTAAGTCATTCCTTTTGCTGCTCAAACATCCAGCAGTAAGAATTTCCCAGTCTGAAATTCTATTAAGAGGAAGGCCTTTAACCTGTATACATTTGTCTGACCTTGGTTAGTAGGTGCTGAATGAAATCAACTTAATAAATAGCAAAGCAGAAAGACTAATGATTCTCCAGTGTCTCTTCGTGTCCCTTTTCTCTGGGCCACTCTTTCACCTGTACCTGTCCATCTAACCACACCCTTCACCTGTCACCATGTTAAAGTTCAAGGGGCCTGCCATGTCTCCTAGAAACACTTTTATTTAAAAGAGGACTTGGGGAAAGGTAATCATGACTACAGAGGAGCAAACTGAAATTGAGGGGATCAATTTATGGATGTATCTTTTTTTTTTTTTGGTCCGGTTATGGGGCCTGAACTCTGGGCCTGGGCCAGCTCTTCAGCTCAAGGCTAGCACTCTACCGCTTGAGCCACAGCGCCACTTCTGGCTTTTTTTTTCTGCTTATGTGGTGCTGAGGAATTGAACCCAGAGCCTCATGCAAGCAAGGCAAGCGTTCTACCACTGAGCCACCTTCCCAGCCCCAATTTATAGATGTATCTTTATATAAATATAAAATTCATCAGTGCATGTCTTAGAAATTTCCCTATGCTCTGAGGGGGAGAGCAGAGGTATTTATCTAATGGTTAGTTCCACAATTGTCCTTAAAATTGGCATTACATGCTCATAAATATGACAGGGTACCCGAGCTACTTTCTCAGTATTCACATAATTATGCTCAGTTAAGTTATATTTCTTTTATTATATTCTAACTTTTGGAAAATTATAATTTATATCATATATAACTTTTGTATTTCCTTATTGTTGACTGATTGGAACTTTTCATTCACACTTTGTCATGTTGGATAACGAGGAGTTTAATAAAGTGAAGTTTCAGCAATATTAAGCTAACATACAGAGTTAAGGAAAAGCTGTTCAAAGGTAATTAACAGCACATGGAAGTATGGGTAGCAGATCTGACAAGGAATGGTGCCAGGAACAATGACAAATATGCTAGAAATTAGAAACTTTAAAGGAATTAAGCCTACTATATTTATAATAGAACTCATCAAATGGAAGGATAGGATAGAAACACTCAAAGATTAGGACCTCTTTAGAGAGACAGTGTTGGGTACACAGGTGTAGGAATGGGGAGTGAGAGCTTTCGTTGGTTGAGGTGTGACTTCCATGTTTGGAATAGACAGTCACACCAAACCTTGATGAAGAAAATACAATCTAGGTTGATTTTAGCCTTATCTAGTTAAGTTGAGGAAAAAGGGCTAATCTTTAACACTTATTATTTACTCAAGAAATGTCTTATTGTCCTAAATATGTCCAAAATTTAGGACATCATTTTAATGAGGTAATGGATGGATAAGAGTATGGATGCTTCAAAATTCAAAATTTTGGGGGGAAGATTAGGATTTGAATTCTGCATCATACATTTGCTTGCTTATAACTCTGTAGGTGCTTTGTCCACTTGAGCCAGCTCTGCTTTTTGTTTGTTACTTTGAAGACTGGGTCTCATAGATTTTTCTACCTGGGATGATTTTGAAACCCCATTCTTCAGATCTCAGCCTCCTGAGTAGTGGGAATTACAAGGGAGCCACAAGTGCTCGGTATAATTTTTGTTGTTGTTCTTGTGGCTATTGATGCATGTTAATATGGTTTACATTTATTAAGATGAGAAAGAGTTGAGAGAAGAAAGAGATATTATTAGTTGTTTGGGTGGGTTAGGAGCGATGAGTGACAATGTTAACAGACACTTTGTATTCATATTCTGTTTTGTACAACTGGAAATTCTTTGTACAATGACTTAAAGATAATAAAAAGTTAAAAAAATAGTTATTTGGGAGGTGACCAATTTTGAAGTTAGAATACAGTATCAGAAAGAAAGCATCATGAGAATAGAATCTCAATGACTGATCATTTCTAGTTCATTTTACTCAAAGTGTGGTCTGAGATCAGCTTCTGTATCATCTGGAAACATACCTATTGGTGATGGGTTTAAAAATTCTGATATTTCTTCCTTTGGAAAGTGGAGCTCAATTCTCTTCCCACTGAGGTTTTGGATTGGTTTACTAACATGGTTAGAATTTGGCAGGGGCCCTGGTGCATGACTTTGGAGGTTCACTCATTAAGGACACTAGAGACTGGAGTGTTACACAGTGGTAGGTACAGCACTTGCCTCACAGGCGTGAGACCCTGCATTTCATTACTACAACCACAAAAAAATAAAAAAAAAAATCATTGTATGTTCTTCCTTGTTCTCTGTCCTTTGCTCTAGAGAAAGCTGACCTTCATGTACTCAGGACATTCAAATAGCCTCTGGACAGATCTATATATTGATAGTCTTCCCAAATCCAGGGAAGAACTAAAGCCTTTTGTTAACAAATACTTGAGTGCACCATCCTGGCTAAGGGTCCTAATATCTGTACCCTGGCGGCCTCTGTCTTGCCACAACCTCATGAGATATTCTGAACCAGAACCATTCAGCTTAGCTGTTCCCAACTTTTACAAAGTAAAAGTTGTTTTAAGCCACTCAGTTTTAGGATAATTTGTTATGTGGCATACTACCCCAGTCATTCTAAAGCAGAACTTGCATTTAACAAGTGCAAATCCCAAGTGGTTTCAGGTGTACATTAAATATGATGCATGGCTCAGGTGGTACATCTTCCGTTTGAGTTCTGCTAAGCTGCCTTTCTCCTTATTAGCTCTGTAGTGTCACATGTTCAGGCAGCAATGAGGACTGCAGAGATGAGACCTCAGATACAAAGGACAATACTGCAGGGCCTCATAGACAGTATGGAATGGAGGAATGTAAGTGAGGAGAACAGTGGTATTTATATTTTATACCAGACCCTGAGCCTCCTTGCTGGATCACCTAACACAGTACATATTTGAATAAACCCAAGCCATTTAAGCTCATCTACTGAATGTTTAAGACATATAAGACACTTCTGTTTTTAAACCAGAACTACATCTGCATTCTGACTTCTCTTTTTCTGAAAACAGCCTAATTTTGACTTTAATTCCAAATATGTAAATTGACTCTTTAGCTTAAGTAAGGAATCTTCACTTTTATCACTGTAAGAGATTTGTTCAAGGATTTAGACAGATTTACATGTCAACCACCCATTTTCAATAAGAAGCTGAGAAATGCCTGTGGGAAGTGAATTACATGGCCAAGGTTTTGTTGAAGAACATTTCTCAGCACTGGCTGAGAACAAGTTGCCTGTACCTAAAAGGGAACAGACATTGCCCCACATTGCAGTTAAATATGGAACAAAGCTTTATGTCTATGATAAGCAGATGTTTTTTATTATGCCATGTCCAGAGCTTATTCAACAGCTTATTTGTTTCTATCTCTTTCTTGCTTATTGAGTTTTTGTTATTGTCTGACTCTTCTGACAAGAATGAAAGTTCTCTTCAAATGGCTGTTCATGCTTCCACATGGCACATGGCACACAGCAGGTTTGCGTTGCTTGAGTCTCATCACAGTACACTCTCTTTCCCTCTCTCTTCTCACTGTCCATCCAGCAATACTTCATTATCTTGGGTGCTGGAATGAAGATTTCAGATGATCCATGAAGAAAAATATAGACAAAGGAGAAGGCATTTTTGCTTTAACTCACTGAGATTTAGAGGGCTATTTGTTATTGTAGTATATCCTCACTCATCGTGATGGATGAATCTTGTCTTTTAGTGATATTGTATCTGTAGTACCTAGACCAACAGTGTCTAGCTTAAGACAGATAGATGAGATTGAGGAAAGCATTATATCAGTCGATGATAATTTGGATAATTACTATATTAACTATTACTGAGAGATTCAAATGAAACCATTAAGTTAGTGATGATGTGGCCAAGGAGGTTTAGAGTTGATGAACAGAGGGTGCTCTATACATCGGCTGCCCCTCAGGTACTATATTGAAGCTAGTATGTTTTATACAGTCTAAGAACAAGCTCAGATCATAATCTCATAAAAGATTATGATATTATTTTTAAGACCATGTTTTAAAGATATCTTGTTTTTTTTAACCTTTGAGGAAGATCCATCTAAAGAGTCCATAGATTTTGTACTAGGAACCCACACACATTTCAGGTTACTGAAGGAAGCCTATCACATGAGCAGAGCTCCAGGGGAGCAGCTGTGTTTCAAGGGTTTTGCATTTCCTTCAGAACTGAGACATTTGAGACAGAAGATGGTAGGGATGCCTAGTAAGCACGGGGTTCACAGCAAGGAAAAGGTGTGTAACAGGATGATTAAAAAGACATACAGTCCGGAGCCAATGTGCTGGTTTAAATCCTTGCTCAGCTATTTACTAACTACAAGACTGTGGACAAGTTACTGGATCTCTCACTTCCTATATCTGTAAAAAGTTCTACTAGTAATTCCCATGGTAAGGGGTTAGCGTGGAGGTGAAATGAGTTAGCACTGCACTTGGATACAGTGTATTATACGTAATAAGTGCTCAGTGAAAGTTAAGATTTGTTGTTTCTAGGAACAGTTTCTTCTGCACAAGGATTTGGGTCCTCCCAGAATGTTTAGAGGCAGACATAGAGTTTTCTCCACTTTCAATAATTCCTTATGTGAACAAGCTTAGTTAGCTCTTACACTGAATGCAAAAGTCTCTATTATAACTTTTTCCATCCTTGTGGAGAATTATAAAAAGAAAAAGAGTTCCTTAAAGTAAATGTCCTTTGATTCTGCATTCATGCTGTTTTCCAGATGTCAGGATCTGGAGGAGAAAGCTTAAAGACGACATTTCACCAGACAGCCTTTCTGTGCAGGGGAAGAGAAGATGAGGGTGATTCAAGAGACAGATCAGGTTTTGAGATCCAGACCAAACTTTGGGAGGAAAAAGGATTATTTTGCCAACAGTGATCGCAATTTCCATAAGGAAGATGTCAGCTTACCTTCATTTCTAGCCCTGGGTTTGATGCAGGTAATACCTGAAGTTTTGCTTCCAATTTGTATGTAAAACTGAACAAGTCTGGAGGAAAAAAAACTTCAGTTACAAATAGATGAGTTCAGAAGAGCTTTAAATAATTATTTGTATTTGGACATAGGGAAAAAACTCTGCAATTCTGAAGTAGTACTTTTAAACTTAAATGATATATGATAGACAGAAAGTATATAGATTACAGTAAGTTAATTCTATGAGCACTAATATAAAAAGTTAATTGATACACTACTTTATTCTCTATAATGATTTAAACCAAAAAAGAGAATTTAACTCCAATTTCCTGCAACAGTCTGATGTAATTTAATGAGGAATACCCTAAATCCAGATAATGTCACTCTTGGAAATTCAAGATGAGAGACAAGTCTAACAATAAGAAGTCAGATATTATATTTGTTTAGATTGACAGAATGGCCTGCCTTTTGCTGATTTATAGAAGTTAACTTAATTTTTCACAACTGACTGTCACTCACTGTGATGTAAATTATGCCTCTATCTATGGTAATCAGCAGAGCCCACCTGCTAAACTGGTGTATTTTTGAGAAAATGAAGCAGCAGGAAAAGGAAGAGAGTAAAGGTAAACGTTATGAGAGAGAAACTCGATTTTAGTGATGATAAGGTCTAACCATTTCAAACATGTTTTTCTTTTGTTCTTTCCTTCCAATTCTCATAATTTAATTGGTAAAATTCCCACGATTTTATTTTGGTGTGCCACTACTATTCCATAAAAAAAGAATGAAAGTAAATACTCCTTTATTTTGCCAAGAGGTGTCAGTATAGATCTAATGGAGGGAGGAATTCTGGGCAAGGGGAGAGGGAGAATATTTTCAAATTAGGATAGTTTTCAATAAGTGACTACAAATTAACTTGGGTAAATAAAGGTAGATCATTTTCAGACACAGCATGGCTGGAAAGATCTCTTTCTTCATTATGAAAATACTGTACAGAGGGGTTACAATTACATGGGCAAGATAATAAGTACATTTGTTGAAAGATCTCTTTTTTAGCTGCATACAGAAAATCATGCTGAATACACACTAGACATTCAGGCCTTGGAGATGACTTTTACTGATTAATGAATTGTGACTTAATTTTTTGTTTTAACTGTCTTTTTATTATAAAGCTAAAGTTGTGCTTCAGTTTTACATATATAATCTACATTCAAAAACAAAACAAGATACTTAAAGGGCTGGGATGAAGCTCAGTGGCAAAGCGCTTGCCTAGCAAGTCCAACGTCCTGGGTTCGATCCCCAGTACCAAAAAAGAAAAGACAAAAAAAAGATACTTAAGATATTTTAGAATATATTATACTAGACCTCAGGGTGCAGTCAATACATGGTGCTATTCATGGAGAATTGTACCCATTAACAGCTCACCTGATGTTCCTAGTGTCCAGAGGGACAGTCCTCGCTTCCCTTTTCCCAGGCCCATTGAAGTAGAGGGACTTGCCATCGTTTAGAGTTCCACAGCCAGTTCCAACCTGGCCACCAGTTATCTTGTACCAAAGAGGGCTGAGCTTCCCTTCAAACCTGTCGAACATCTCACTGTGATTAGGGACATTGGATGCACAGGTTCCTTGTGCAGCTTCAGAGAAAAAATACACAGGAGAGATGCTTTGTTAGAATCCCTGAATATTAAAAGGTATATTTAGCATATGGGCAAGAACGGATTTGTAACTCCCAAATTTCTTCCCGAAAGCCAGTCATCAATTCTTTTAAGTGCTCATTTCCTTTTAATAAAACGAGCTATTGGGGATATTGCATCTCCTTAGTTGTGGCTTCTCTGATGGCTCGGATAAACTGAAAAGCAGATTTTGTTCACAGTAAAATTTGTCTACTTATCATCCTTTTATTAGAGAACAGTAAGAGGAGTTAGTCCTAGATTTAAAAAAATGCCACCCTTGCAATGACAAGTGATAGCACTTTCTGAAGAAGGTCTGCAGAGGTGTCTGTCTGTGGTTATGTGTCAGATGAAGGCAAGTACACTGACAAGCTGGGAAGGAGCCCTTTGAAGTTGTTTAAGAAAAAAATGAACCTTAAGATATTATCTCCTGTTTTACTCCTTAATCTCAGCTCCCTCTTTGGTGTTTCTCATGGTTACCATTCATAGGTGACTGTGGTCAGAAAATACTTCGCTCATAAAGCTCTCTTTGGAAGTCTTTGGATTGACTGTTTTATGTTATGTTTTTACTTTCAATGTCAAAAATTATATTTCATATTTTTTTCTAAAAGCAAGGTAAAGAGGATCTCATAGCTAAGTAATCAAGAGCTTGGGTCTGTCCTTCAGAGAATGACTACTTGAGTGCGAAGCCAACCTCTAAGAACAACTAGTCATATGACCTGAAGGATTATTAACCCAAACAACAACAACAACAAACTTCTCTGTGCCTCAGTTTTCCCAAATAGGGTAAATAGGGTTTACAGTACTATGGTACAAGATTATAATTAGGATTAAGGAAGATGAAATACAAAGCTCTTATTTTATGCATCAATCAGCCTTAAAAATAAAAGACATAAAGACAGGACCCATTAAGAGAGGGGAAGAAGAGAGGCTGATGAAAGCTGAGTACTATGGGAACACACAGAGGAGCTGGGCCTAAGGAGTCAGGACTGGCGGCTCACCCCTATAACCATAGCTGCTCTGGAGGTAGAGATCCACAGGCCCAGAGTTCAAGGCCAGTTAAACAACGACAAAAAATAGGGTGTGGTAGCATGCATCTGTAATACCAGCTATATTCAAGGTCATAGAAGAATCTCAGTCAAAGGCCAATTTGAGGAAAAAGGCAAGACTTTACCTGAAAATTAATGGAAGTAAAAGAAGCTGAGGGTATGGTTCAAGTGGTAGAAATTCAAACCCCAGTATCGCCAAAAAAATTTTAAAAAGAGAGAAAATGTCGTAATGAATCCTGTTGTTGTGTACAATTAATGAAGAGAAAAAATATTTAAAAGGAAAATCCAAAAAGTGGGAGGTAGCAATTTGACAAGAAATGTATTCAATACCTTACTCATGTAACTGTAACCCTTCTGTACAGCATCTTTACAATAAAATAAAATAAAAAAAGAAAATCCAAAAAATAGAATAAACAATGAATGCTAAAAATGGAGTGAACCAAAGCACTTATTTTAGTGCCTGGCATGAAGCAGAGCCTCAAGTAATGTTCATTATGATTGCTATTAATAATAAATAAATCTTCAGGGAGTGAAATTTGTGTTATGTTTTCTTCTTCAGGCAACTTGAAAGTACAAGACACCTTAGCACCTCATGTGCTTGGGTGAGAAATTCCTACTTCAGAATCTAGTTCTCTGAAAGAACAACATGGAATATAGTAATTAAGAGGAATGTTTTTTTTTACAAGCAAGCCATCAATGGACACACATGCAGCCTTACCAGTATACCCCAGGTCACAGAAACACACTCCTGAAATACAGTCTCCGTGGCCACTGCAGTAGCTGGGGCAAGGCTCAGAGATGTATACCCCATCCAGAGCAAACGGAGGCACGTTCTTCTGTGAGCTGCTCTCCTGGATCCACCGGAATCTGGTTTTGCTGTTGGAGAAAACACATCTGCTTCTTACACCCAAAGCACTGGGATGCAGATTCAGGAAAACTCAAGAAACTCTTCATTTATTTAGGTGCTTGCTTGATTGTTAACTTAACCTTCAGACGGTGTCTCTTAAAGACCTTCCTCAAATTGCTGTTTCTTTTTCAGCACAGATATTTGAATTCCAGGATATTGGGTATAGAAGAACTATTTATTTATTTAATTTTGGGTGCCAGTTGTGGGTACTATTCCTGAGCTCTTTTGTTCATGGCTACTGCTCTACCACCTGAGCCACAGTTCCACTTTTAGCTTTTTTAAAGGTGGTTAATCCTATAATTTCCTGCCCAGACTGGCTTTTACCTGCAATCCTCAGATCTCAGCCTTTTGAGCAGTCAGGATTACAGGTGTGAGCCACTGGTACTTGACAGACTATATATAAATGGAAGGTTTTTGATGGCCAGCAATATGCCAAGGGCTTATATTTTCCTACCTGTTTCATCATAAATAAACAAGATTCTTTCTTTGACTTAGTATCTTACTTTTCCAGCATGCTCATTTTATGGATATTTTCAGATGAGGCTATTTGGGAATATTTGAAACTACAAATAGAATGCTCATGTTGTTTATTTGCCATCGACATGATTCAAGGAGAGATTTATGTTTGTACTGACAGTTCTGCTGACACCTATAGCTCCTTGCTTTCCTCTTCATCACATGTGTATAAGCTCCAAGGTATTCCTTTTATGAACTCTTGGCAGCCATCTAGGCTGTCAGTTAACCTTGGCAACTGTCAAGGAACAACAAGGAAACACCTTTATTGCCTTCATTTGGAAGGAAGCTACAAATGGAATCAACAAAGGTTTCACTGGCATGATATAGGCATTTGTATTTCTCCAAGTTTTCTCTGGTTCCTGATGCCTGATGCTACTCAGTTCTCTTCTCAGTGGCTGTATCTTGAAATGGAACATAGGGATTTAGCAACCTCCAAGTTGCTGTAATAAGAACTGGTAAAGAAGCCCTCAAATAAATAAGCAGAGAGAGATGGCCCAAAGAAGAACAGAGCCGCACACTTACTAAATTATTAATGTATCTGTGCCCATATGCTATGTTTGCTCTTTCAAGAAACAGTGGAATGAAAAATGATTTCTTTCTAAACAACAATACATTTATTTTGGAAAACACCTAAAAAGAAAGATGTCTCCATTGAAGTTAAGCACCTATCTTGGGTCATTACTGAACATTCAACATCCCTTCATTTAACCAATAGTTCAAACACCTGCCACATGCCAGAATGAGGGCATGGGTTTAAGAAACTATAGGGAACAAAATGCAGACACCTTCCTGCAAGTGTGGAGAAAGAGTTAAGTGTGATTTGACTATTAAAATCATCCAACAAAACTCCCCCACCTTTGTTTGGCATGTTTCAGATAAACAAGAAGAAGAAAAGAATATTTCTTGGCCATCTTTTATCAGAGCAACATGATGCTCCGTCTGCATAAAGCATTGATTCTGTACCTCAATCTTTCACTACCATACAATTCATGGAAGTTGCATCTGTTTTTCAAACTAGGAAAGTTTGGGTTGGGATGTAGCTCAGTGGCAAAGCGCTTGCCTAGCAAGTGCAACGTCCTGGGTTCAATCCCCAGTACCAAAAAAAAAAAGAAAAAGACAAACTAGGAAAGTTTTCTGTGCAACTATGTGCTCTGTGCAGAGGTGCACAGGTGACAGATGGTGCCTGAGGCATTCTGTAGAATAGTAAGCAACTGTGTTTTTATCCCTGACCAGAAACACCCATGTTTTACATCTACATTGGGAACCCACAACAGGTTGTACACTGTCTAGATGGAGATGCCTCTGAGCACTGGGTGAGTTGCATAGACAGATATTTACCATCACTGATGTCTTCCGTCTATACAGAAGAGCCAGGTGGATTTCTGTGAGCACAAACTACTCCTTTGAGAAAACCAACTTAAAATTATTTCTGAAAGAACAATATTCTAGCAATTATTATAATTATGTTACCCCACAGTGAAATAGCTCCAAGTTTTAATAATTTTAACAAGTAGAATTCTCAGTCTTGAACACACTATGTTTGGAGACATCCAAGTTTAACATATTGCAGAAGGAACAACAGCTGGTTTAGTTGGGGTAAAGAAGAAACATATTTACTCTTTTTTTAGCAGATAGTTCTCCATCACAAATGCCATCCATCAGTGAGCTGGATGGTATCCAAATTAAGACGGAAAATTAGATTTCATCTTCCAAAAGCTTTAGTTCAGGAAAATATTGATACACTGGGAGCCTCAAAATTATTTTCTTAGTGATGGATACATGGAAATTTTCTTATTTCATCACATAAAAAACAACAGTTTTTTTCAATATGCTTTATTTTATTTTATTTATTTATTTTTTACTAATTGAGTGATTCCACCATGATTAAACAAACTGCAATTACAGATTCAGTTAACTGTTAGCAGGTTTGGGAAGAATCAAAACAAATTTGTGTTTCTTGGCTCTTGATTATATTATCTGCTTTTATGATGAAGTTTTACAACTCCTTGACATCCTTCTAGTCACTGCATCAAAAATGTACTGTGCTATGTTCTCTAACTACACCTGTGTATGTAGAAGAAGCATGGGCCATGGTGGTTGGGTAAAGTCAGGGCTGCAGGAATACAGGCACCACTTGAGATGGGCAGAAGGCAAGATACAATGGTTCTAAGCTGCAAACACAGAGAAATTTTCATGGAGAAGGAAAGACACTTCCTGGGTGAAGCCTAAAAGGCAAAACCAAGAGCTAAGAACACTAAATCAAAAAAAATCACTGTCATGGAGAACTATCTTGGTCAAGGACATTTCTTTTTGTCCTGGACATTGCTCTCAAATAAGGAAACTCAAAAGTAACAAGCCTCTGGCTAGCTTTCAGAACTGTTACACAGTTCACATTCTTTTCTTTCTCCTTCCTTCTTTCTACCCTCCTTCCTTCCCTTCTTTTCTTCTTCTCCTTTCTTTCCTTCTTTCTTTCTCCCTTCCTGATTCTTTTGTTTCCTTCCTTTTCTTCCTCCCTTCTTTTCTTCTTCTCACTTGCCCTCTCTCCCTTCCTTACACACCTCCTTCTCTATCAATCTCCTTCAGTATGTCTTGTCACCAGCTCACAGTTTTATGTTGGGGTTAATGAGGATAAACATCCTAACCTGATGAAGGTCGTAAGATCAGAGAGTGAGTGAGCATCATCGTTGTTTTAAGCCACTAAGCTTTAGAGAGATGTGTTGCATGGCAAAACTATACAAATATGATCTTAGGTTCCTCTAAGAATTAAAATCAGAGTAAGACTGTGTTTTAATATATCGCTGCAGCATGACTCCCTTTCCTTTCACTGGGTAAGAAATAATGAGATTGAAAACAGCTGCCTTGGACCCCAAGATGGAAGTCATGTGCTCAGGATGGCAGAGCCAATCTGTCAGAACTGCTCACTTGTGCATCATTATATAAGAAACAATAAATGGTCCTGTTTAAACCTCAGTAAGCATTGTGTTTGTATTTTTCTGTTATGGTAGATGAATCTGTATTCTAACTGCAACTTCAATTTTTAAATTCCACTAAAGCTAGTAGACTCATCAGTTCTGCCACCTACACATCAGTATCTCAGACATTTGCATTGCTCTTTGATAAATTAGAAAGAACATGGACATGTAAAGGCAAAGAAATTACTCATAAGTTGACTTGGATCTACTGATTGAAATAGTGTAATAGTTGTTTTGTAAAGTAGCCAGCATTTAAAGACTATGTTTCAAGGTTTATTAGATTAACAGAGAAATGTTAGCATTTTTGAACAATTGACTTTTTTATGTGCTGGTCCTGGAGCTTGAACTCAGAATCTGCGTACTGTCCTAGAGCTTTTTTTCCCTAAAGACTAGCACTCTGCCACCAGAGCCATAGCTCCACTTCTGGCTTTTTGGTCACTAATTGGCAATAAGTGTCTCAGAGACTTTCCTGTATAGATTAGCTTCAAACAGCATTCCTTAGATCTCAGCCTTCTGAGTATTTAAGATTACAGGCGTGAGCTACTGGTACTGGATACAATTACTTTTCTCATCCAGTGAGTTTACCTACTAATAGCTGTGGTCTACTTTTTTCTTTTTTGAGGTCTGCACATCTAAGTAATGCAGGAGGCAGAGAGCACAAACAGCTTATGTAGCTAGATGATGCACAGTATATTTAGCGATCAACTTGGTGAAAAATGACAGACACAATAGCTTCTTACAACTTCATAAATAAGACTCTCATTAATTGCTAAGATTTTTACCAGTATGTTTGCTAGTCAGGATAAGACAGATTGTGCTGTGGTAACTTCTGAATCTCTGGGCTCAACTCAAGAAACACCTAAATCTTGCTTAGTTTACATGTCTAGTGTAGGTTGGTAAGGAAGTCTGCTTATTGTAGGTTCTCAGGGGTCCAGACTAATCTAGGCTTCATTTCAATACATGCTTTCATAAAGCAAGGAACATGGAAAAATGCACAGGGTCTCTTAAAGTCCTGCGCCACATATGCATGCACATTTCATTAGGCATGAAAAAGTTTTAACAGGTATGGGAAAAGTATGATCCTACCTTGTTCTAGGAAGGAAGAAAGCTGGAAATATTGCTGATTGATACTAATAGGTATCCTGACCACTAATTACATCACCAGATGCAGTACAAATAGACTTCTAGTAACATCTCAGCTCTGAACCCCTATGACTGACTGAGTCACTCCTAGTGTTATGTAGTAGGATTTAATTAAGAAGTGTCCACTAGAAATGATTCTTTATTTTTTGCAAAGTAATAAATAATGTTGAAAATGACGATCTCTGTGTTATCTCTATTATCTGGTACAAAAATGCTAGAAATTTATTCTAGAATATAGAACTTGGAATGAAAGATATCTTTTAAAAACTCAGAATGTATCTATCTGCCTTTTGTCTTTTAACTCAACCACATGAATTAAATGATCCTTACTTTCCTTCTTTGTACTAGCTGCCAAGAAGAGAGGAGTTAAATTTTTGCCCTATTAATGAAACTACTTCAAGTTCTTACTTCCTCTATCTAATTCTTCATTAATTTATTTTAAATTTTCTTTTAAATTTTATTATTTGTTTAGCAGTCATTTAAAGGGATCATTTATATTGTAAAGGACCTCAACTTGTCTGTGAAAGGAGATTTCAAATCATTAAAAATAATCTATGTTTGACAAAAGCTCTCAGCCTTTGACTAATTTTTTGTTCTCTATACTCAATAACTGAACTGTGCTTAGCACAGAGAAACACTCAGTTAATATTTGCTGAGCAAATTACTGCTTGAGTAAATGCATTTGTCTAATTCTCAAGTGTAGCTCTGAGTGTAAGGAAAGTACACTTCCTGCTCCCCACATATACACACCTTCTTATTTTGGGAATGTTTATCCCATGACTATTTTCCTCAAGAGTTACTACTTGGTTAAAATAGCAAGATTAAGTATTCTTTTAGGTTAGTGATATATTTGATATGTAGATACCGAAATAAAATAAGTGTTCTCATGCATCAGCAGCTATAGTACATCATATGAATGTCCTCTTTACCTGGATGCAAGAGACCTCGGGATAATGATAGTAATTCTTGTCCATTCCTCAAAGTCCCCCGTGTGATATATGGTGGGCTCGCTCAGTTCTCTGGAACTCCCTTCACATCCTTTGCCAGCAGAAGCTGGGAAACAGCCTTCTTTCACCAGAAACCAGGACATTCCAGCATCGTGTGAATATTGAAGAAAGACTGGGGCAGTGTTGCTGAATTGACTGGCACACCCTATGTTCAGCTGTTAAAAGGAAGAGTAGAAATGTACAAGGTTTTCTCTCAAGATATCATTCAATAAATGAGGGATTAGAGCAGCCAGAGCCCCTTCTACCAAGTCTGTATTAAATTTACATGACAAGAACTAGATGGCTCAATGCCAGCTATAAAATTATTTTTCTTTTTCATAAAATTATCCTTCTTTCTTCCTTTTTTTTGTTGGTTGTGGGGCCTGAACTCTGGGCCTGGGTGCTGTCACTCAGCTCTTCAGCTCAAGGCTGGTACTCTACCACTTGAGCTATAGCTCTACTTCTGGCTTTTTCTGCATATGTGATGCTGAGGAATTGAACCCAGGGCCTCATGCATGCAAGGCAAGTAATGATCACTTTTTAACAAAAAAGCTGGGTTGTGAGGATTTCTTAGGATTATAGAAGAGGGAAATATTGTGACTATGGTTCTCAAATCCCAAACAAAAGATAAGTAAAGAAGCTGCTTCCTTTTCCCTCCAGAAGGAGGGAATAGGCACAACAGGCACAAATTCCTATGAGTGGTTACTGAGTCAGAATATAGACACACTAAATTTTGTAGTTATGTGTTCATCTGGTATTAGTGAGGTTCAAATGAATTAGTTTTGATGAACATACTACTACTCACACATCACTGAGTATTACAGTTTAAGACTATTTCTTTCTAAATTAAAAAATGTGCAAATGAATTTTAATGCTGTTTTGGTTTGCATTTTTGATATAGCTGTTAACTGTTAAGACTTTTTCCTTATTTGTTTAGTTAATACTGTAAAGAACTAGTCAGGGCACTCTTTTAACATCAAGAACTACTTCTACTACAGTGTTCCTTCGGAATACACTGTGACTACTTATTCTCCAGATCATTCATTCTCTAGGTTGTGAGCTCCTTGAGAACTGCTAGGGCCCTTTTTTCCCATTTCTATGCTCATATTATCTAGTGGTATTCATTTAAAAATGCTCCACAATGGCACATTTTTGTACAAATAACATCAAAATTATATATAGGTTTCAACTATTCAATCTTTGAATAATCTACATTTTATATTTTTTTTTACTGACTAATAACCATAGGTTAACAGCTTTCTGCTTGTAATGTAAGGATAAAGAATTTCCTTAAATATTATGTCCTCTTGTTCTATAAGGCCTTTAAGATATCACACATATATACACACATACACACATAAACACACACATACACACCACACACACACATATATATATATAATTTAATTTAGATTTTTTTTTAAAGTTCAGGATATTGTCCTCCAGATCTGCAGGCCATTAATACTATGATTTTATCAGTAATTGAATAAACAAGATATTAGGTCAAAGCAGTATAGTATTCTGGAAAGGTATTTGCTACCAAGGTATTTTGTACCATTTTTCAATGTTACCAACAAACAAATACAGATTCATATATTATTATTCATGTTATGACCATTGGCAGCTAGGCATGAAAATCTAAATGAGGAAGGATACCATTTCATTGATTACTCATGATTAGTTTCCTTGTTTACAGACATGTGGAAATTATATTTGAAGAGCTTCTTATAAACATCTGACCTCTTTAATAATTCCATTTGTAAAATATTAAGCATCTGCATCCTGCCATTATGCAAGGACAATGTAGTTGTGCTAGTTCATTAAAACTGCATTACTTTTGACCCTCAAATTCACCAATGGGATTTTATTATAAACATGATGAAATTTTGATTAAGGTTCTGAGACAAGCATTTGTCAAAGTCAATATTGGCTGTAAATGCTGCTACGTTATCACAGTGCTGAAAGATAGTTAATACGCTTTTAGGAGAATGATGATATACAGGATGAAGTTTACTGAATTAAAGGAAGGGAAATTGAAAATCT
The DNA here is from genome assembly GCF_000151885.1 of Dipodomys ordii. Classification (NCBI taxonomy): domain Eukaryota; kingdom Metazoa; phylum Chordata; class Mammalia; order Rodentia; family Heteromyidae; genus Dipodomys; species Dipodomys ordii. The sequence goes on along the minus strand of NW_012267411.1, from coordinate 3,401,820 downwards.
TATAGTCAAAACATAAAATAATTCTTCAGTCCAATCACCACTACCAGAGAGCTGAACAGGAGAACTTATTCAACATGATTCAGAAGCACGGCATTCATTAAATAACTATCAGATTGAAGTCCTAAAGAAAATTTTATTTTTAATTATGGAAGAGTTCTATGAACATCATGATATAGCCATAACTTCTGGGACTCCTTAAAAACAGACATACTCTTTTCCTCATGAATAGAGATGCTAAGTTTTGCCATTTGAAAATTATGGAGGTTTCAGTCAAGTGAGTCCCTTCGATAGTATACAAAAATTTTGTGCTCTTAAGTCTGGAAAATGTGTTTGCGCCTTAGTCTGTTCTATCTTTGTGCATACATACCTTGAACTGAAGCACATATCCAGGCTTCAGTGTCAAATCTCGAGTTACTGCAAATCGGTCCCCATCTGACTTTCCAAATACCATGGCTGATGGTGTGGCAGCACAGAAAGTTTCATTTTTAACCATTCCTTCGTTAGCCAGTATCAACCACACACTCATTTGATTCATAGGGTAATCAAAAGCGGGCTTCTCATAGAAGTTCTGATGGAAACAATGGAAAGACAACAGGAAGACAATAGGGTGACTTTGAAAACAAGAAAGGAACTTTCAGTTCATGACATGCTATGGGCCATGTAGCTTTCACATTGGTGGGAAAATAGAGAAGATATTTTTCCAAACCTGAAAAAAATGTATTAAAATTTTCTGGTGTTAACAACTGTAATTATTTTGCTATTGTATAACTAATCACTTTTTAAAGACATTAACAATTTTTCTTGATGACTTAGCCAGACTCTATAATAATCTTTTTTACATCTGAACAATATCCAAACTGGTAGCCTAAAGATGTAACAAAATATTAAGTACAGATAGTTAAATTTATTTCACTTCATTTCATTTATTTATTTATTTTGTGTGTGTGTTGATAATGAGGTTTGAACTCAAAGACTGGGCATTATCCCTACACAGCTAGTACTCTACCACTTAAACCAGACCTCCATGTCTCTTGGAATTTCTTTCCTGGGCTGGCTTCAAACTGCAATTCTTTAAAAAAAATTAAATATATATTTTTTATTGTAAAGATACTATACAGAGGGGTTACAGTTTACATGAGCAAGGTAATAAGTCCATTTCCTATTGAGCATTGTTACCCCTCGTTCATTTTTCCCTTACCATTCCTTTCTTCCCTACCTCCCTCAAACAGCCTCCTGAGTATTTAGGACTACAGGCATGAACCACTTGTGTCTAGCTTAGACAGTTACACTTCTGTTGCATACTCTTTGGGCAGGCACAAAGTACTTAAGGAAGAAAGTGGATCTTTGTCTCATGGACTTTACAATCACTTCTTTGAATTCCGGGTGAGAAATACCTGGGGCAAGGTTGGGTTGACAACTGGGATAACCTGCTTCTGCTTCTCAGACAAAATGATGATGTCATCGACAGCCCACTGGTCGTAGTCCTCCCCTGAGAACACAGGCTGCCACCAGCGAAACCGAGTGCAAGGGGTCTTAGCAGCAGCTGGAAGCTCCAGATAGACGAATCTGCATAATAGTAAACGGTTTGAGGCTGGGAAAGGAAAGGCTGTGTTTTCCTTAGATGCTGGTATAACAACATGGGTAGCACAAGAGAAAGATCTGTTTTGTTTGATCTTAATGTTGTAAGAAAGTTTGATCCTTGTCATGTTTATTTCATTTGCACTTGTATCTTTGGGGAAAATGCTTACATTGTGTTTGATTCACTGGCTGCTGACTAACTTGTTCATACTTTTAAAAAGAGATATACAAACAAGTAGGTTAATTGTAGATTATCACATCAACCCAGTGGAAACTATTGCTCAATATGATCAAAATGGTCTTGGAACATGCTGATACTTCTTTTGGTCAACAGTGGTCAATCACTTTGTTTTTTATTTTAGTCATTTGTAAAAAAAAATCTTTAAACATGTAAGCATGAATACACATGGTTTCTGTCCACTCGCTCAGAGGAAATGAATTCTACATGGTGGGTTAATCATAAATTGTTAATGATTTCTGAGTTTGTCTATTTTTCCCAACTGTCAACACTTTGGAAACATGTCAACAACAATTCAATCTTGGAAGCTGCAGGTAGAATCTGCAGGTGAGTGGTTACCTGGGCCGGCTGAAGTCTGAGAAGTACATCTCGGCTAGCAAGTGCCACTGGATGCCGCCATTGTTGCTGTACTGAAGAAGGACGCCCTCCTCACGGCTGTCTGGCTTGTTGCATGCAGCACTCTCTCCACCTATCTGGATGTAGAACTGGACAAAGTCCACCCAAGAAGTATCCAGATCCCAGCTCACCAACTGTCTTTTCCCGGCCTTTCCAAAGGACAAAGAAATCGTCATCAATCATCTGGGAGGTCTCTGGCATTTTGCTCTTTAGATTCAAATTCACACAATTATTGTAGAACTATGAGGAGTTGGTCCTGTTTCCAGTTAAGATGGAGAAAATGAACAAGTTATACTATTTCCTGTTTCTGTCCTGATTGTGGAAACTGATCCTGGATACATTTCTTTACTTTCTTAATCAGTGGTCTTTATACCCCATTTTGAAACCCTGGAGATTTTTTTCATTATACACAAGATTACTTGAAAGTGAAAAAATAAAATTTAATGAAAACACTCTCAACCCTTGCTTTGTCAATTTACTCCTCACAGAGTAATGGGGAGTGACTTGTGTACTGTGAAATCAGCTGGAGCTGAGTTTGAATATCCGCATATCTTTCTTACTGTTCACAAGCTGTGATACCTTTCTGAGTTTCAATTTTCCTCAAAGGTCTACTACGGGCAGTAATACTTCCTCATCTAGTGTTGCTATGATTAGATAAAATAGCATGGGACATGGCGACATGTATGTTAACTAGCACACTATGTGCCTTCCTGAAGGAACATCCTCCCCACAGATAGACCTTGACCCTCTTCTCCTCTGGGAATTAAAGTGAATATAGCAAGACAGAAACTGACAGAGTTCAGCAATTTCTCAGCCTCTTAGAGTCTGCCTGTATCCTCTCACTCTTGAAGCTGGGAGGGAATCACTGAAGTAAGCTCTTACAACCACTTAATAGTCTGTTTGTATTTTAAACATTTAAAAATGTCCACAAATCCCTTTCTTTACTTGGTATGTCTTCTTGCACGGCAGGATAATATTTGAGGTATTAAATTTGAATGGACAAGGATAATGTAATTATTCCTGTTGTGTGTAAATGGTTTCAAACTAAAGAGACTGAAAAGTGATCTGCTTATGAGATTCTTGTACCTGGATGGACTTTAACAGAGTGAATTCATGGAATATTCAAAACTGCTTTTGAAGATTTCATAAGAAGTTCAATTGTCAGTTAGGAATGAAAACTGAGTGTAGTGTGTTATGAAAAACACCTCCTACGCTAATCCACTAAATTTATTAGTAAACGTTTTCAGGGTCTAAGAGTGAGACCCTAGGGTTTGAGCCCCACACTAAAAAAGAGAAGACAAAAACAAAGCATCCCCCTCCAAAACCACTCGTAAGGTTTCAGTTATTAGAAGTCACAGGGGGAAATATTTGGAGCTAATAGAGAATGCTGCTATTTGGTAATATTAAAGGCTAAGTAAGAGACCCCCAAATAAACTAGGCTTGCAAAATAAACAGTTAATTCTGAGGTAAAAACCTCATTCTTTGAAACTCTACATTGGAAGAAATCTTATGCATTTCAACAAGCTATACATACTTTTAATTTTTCTTACTGTTGATTTGGAATATGGTGACAACTCAGAGATCCTAGTATTTTTGTATCTCAGGATCACAATAGGAAGAACGACTTTTAGAAGAACCTAGCAGGTTAATTTCAATCTCACAAACTCTTGTGAAAAACTTTCAATGCAAAATGAGCCAGAAGGATATAGATATGATAGGAGAATTATAAAAAAAATCCAATTATCACCATTAGCTGGTTGCAGTGATGGTCTATTGTGGAATTACAGAGCCAAGTGGTTATTCCAAGAGATGACAATACTCGTCTAACAAGAGGTTTGGAAAGGGTGTTTTGTAGGAAATTTTAGGTGGTAGAAAATATCACACAAATGCTTAGTTTGTATTACTAGAGTCTAGTACAAATAGTTTTCTCTTTCCCAGTGGCCTGGAATGAGGAATAGTGTTTCAAAGAAAAAAAGAAAAGAGAATTGGGTCACGGGTTTATGCAACAGAAGCTTTGAGGTTTTTCTCTGATACTATGGTGAATGGATTTATGTATACATGTGTAGACACACATGCACAAATAATAAGTGTGCATGTCTGTGTGCATGTGTACTTCAGGGACAGGCTACACCTTTCCTCTTTTCTGGCCTATAGAAACTACTTTCTATTGAACTGATGGTATTGTGAGATACGGCTCAGAGATTTTCACACTGCAAGGAAGAATAATTCATGGAATAAAAATGAATTCTAGATTAAAACAGTTCACCTCTTTAAGGGTGTAGCTAAAATAAAATATGTCTTAATGGGCAACATTCCCAAAATCTAGAATTTTAATAATAAAAACTTCTAAAACTCTTCATAAATCTTCACTTTTGTCTTTCATTAAAGTTTTCTTTAATCAGAATAACACTAGGTATTCCAAACACTTGTTAGAAAAATTATCATTTCTTTAGAATTTTTGTTTTGCAATTTTCTTTCAATTCACTCATTCATTCATTCATTCATTGTGCCAGGTAGAACATGACATGCTATTGAAATCATGAAGTTTCTAGACTATGACCGAGGCACCGGTGAGAACTGAGGGCTGCAGACCAAGCCTTGATCACTTCTTGAGTTGGTGTTGGGCATTGGATTACTTATCAATTCTCCAATCTGTTTGGTCTTATGAGCACTTAATGATATGTAATTGCCCACAGCATGAAATGGAACTCCTATTCCATGTAGCACTTTATTTAGAGGGGCTCAGTCAGTGGCTGTCTGTATTCTGACAGCTACTGTGAGGATAAAAATAAAAGCATGATCAACATAAGTATAAATGAGAAAATAATTCTAAGACTAGAGACCAGTACAGTTTTCTCTAGCTTCCAAAAGTTTCATGGATGCAGCAGTCTTACAGCAGGACTGGTAGAAAAGATTCTTTGAATGCAGGGTGAGATAGGGTGGGTGGGATTTGAGTAGGGGGTAAGTTGTAGCCCCTGAGCATAGACAGAGAGACTTGCAATACTCAGACGATGAGTTTCCTGACTGTAGCAGATGAATCATGTTTAGAAAAGGAATACAAGTTATGCGAGTAGGGGAAAAGTACCAGAGATCCCCCTGAATATGTATGACAAAGAGAGGGAAAGAAGCAAGTATGTCTTAGAGAACTTAATCTGGGGTGGTGTGCAAATAGATTAAAAACCTTCCTTTGAGTTACTGCATGTTCTCCATTTAAAAATGCGTATGGGTAGGGACTGCCAAACTGCATTCTCCATCTCTCTACTGAACTCATGAGCACATGAGCCTGGCTCTACCAATCAGAGTACTTTTATTTCATGCCTACCAGGACACCGGAGCCTACCAAACTGCAACCTTCCTGCATTTTCCTTTTGAATTACTTACAAAACTCTGTGGCTACAGTTCCATTTTCGTGATGATAGCAGACCTGAGAATAGAATCTGCTCTCAGGGGAAAATTTTATTGGTATTTGAGTTATTGGAACTCCATCTAAAATTTCTTTGTGTTTTGTTTTAGTTGCATGGGCTGAGTTTCTCTCTTTTGAGGCTTAAGATGGTTTCTACCACTTAGAATTCTAAACGGATCCACATGACAGACACAATAAACAAACAACAAACAAAAAGACCCTGAGATATTTTTACAAAAAAATTATAAAATAAACCTGAATTGAGAGGTTAGGGGGAAAATATTGATTTTTGAAATAATTTTAAGTTAGTTGCGTGATATATATCTGGAAATATTCCATGCTGCCATCTTGAAATCTATTCTTATAAAATAGAATTATGAAAGTTAACATTGTTTGTTCTTAATAAGTCTGTTCTTCTTTCTTTTATGCCTGTGTTAACCCATTTTAAAACTCTCAATATCCCAATACACACATAAGAAAACTGAGTATAAAGAGGTATTACGGCTTTGTAAAGTGAACCAATGAGTGAGTTCTGGAATATGCATACAAACCTAGTTAGTCTCACTCCAGAGACTATCTTGAAGTAGAAGGAATGTGTAACCCAAACATGTTTCAAATTTGGGTATATGTAAATATGTACATGTACATATATTTGCTGGTGTATTTGAGCACATACTAATGCATATGTGCATATAAGAAGCACAAACTTTCGTTTCTGCACAATCACAAACTGCATACCCATGCCTAAACATGTACATTGATTATCAACTGTATCTATAAAAATAATTATCAGGAGACTTTCAATGCCAATGAACAGGAAATGTTGTTAAATTGAATACATCCCTGATTTCCTATTGTTTTTTTGTCTTATTTACTTCGTGATTCTTTTGCTCTGCACCTGCATCAAAACAAAACCTGTGTCTATTTTTGCCCTTGCTTTAAATTAATGTATCTTGGATTTCTGCCCAAACAAACTCTGCAACATACCATTCCTATGGTAGATCACTTGCACCTATCTATTTGTTATGTGATATGAAAGAGGACATTTCTAACTGTCCCAGAATTAGTGGCTGCAATTCCTTCTGGAAAGAATTGCCATTAAGCAGTCCACATTCTAAAGATAGCTACCAGTAATTAAAAGAGTTCAATATGTTGCTCAGGTTGAAGTCTTGCTCCTCACCCCCACGTCCCTTTACAAGTATATAAGGAGATAAATCGCAACAGAGAGGGGAAAGAATGTCCTGTCCAGGATGGATGAGGGAGGAGAAGGAAGTAGTTCCCTTGTTCCTATCTCTAACCAAGCAACATGGCCTGGGATGCCCCAAGAGAATCAGTCTGTAATTCTGCCTGGAATCTCAGTTCCTGGTTGTGTCTAACCACTTTGCATGCCTAATCTTGTGCTATCACTAGGAAAGCTTAATACTGCAAGGAAAATTTTTCTGCAGAGTCTATATACCAGAAGCCACCAAAGTGAGCCAGAATAGAACCTGAGATATCTTCTTACCACAGACATCTAGTCAGTTCCCTAAGAAGAGCTCTGCACATCCTCATCCCTACCATTATTCCCCTTCCTCCCATCATATTTCTGAGATTAACGGACTGACAAATTTATTAAGCACTACACAAGTGCTTTCTACATGTCAGTGACCCTTCTATATCATTGACAAATACAAACTCACTTTATCCACCTAATAACCTGAGTGAGGCAGATCCTCTTACTGTCTCCACTTTACAAATGCAATTAAGTCACAAGGTTAATGTGCTCCATGTCACAGCACTAAATAGTGGTAGATTTGGATTGAATCCCACATTCTGGCTTTTAACTTCTAAATTATACCACTACTCCTGCTCATCCCTCACCCCAGACTCACATCCTCCTAGAGGTAAATCAGAAGAGGCCAACAGCCTATTCCACTCATTGACTCTACAAGAAATGAGCCTGCAAGTGGTAGAGCTCTAGCCTTGAGCTGAAGAGCTGAGGGACAGCGCCCAGGCCCAGAGTTCAGGCCCCACGACTGGACCCCCCCCCACCAAAAAAAGAAATGAGTCTGGAAGACAGAAAAGCAAAGATTTAAATCAGGTACAATATGGATAGAAACTTTAACTAACTTTATAACTAGTGAAAACTGAATTTATAGCAATTGAAAACAATCATAAAATGAGAAACTTGCCCAAGATGTAAGAAGTCACAGAATATGACATAAAAGCAAGGGACGGGGAACAATGAAGCCATTCCATATTTATACTTTTGGAGTTCAGGCTGTCTTGGGAAACAGTCATATATGAAACTAGCCCTGTCCTTAACAACTCGTGCCAGTTCTGGTCTTACCTTGCTGAAGTATAGAGATGATCCAGAAGAGATGACCCCACATCCTTGTTCTGGTTTTACAATTTCTCCTCCAATAACTTCTTGCCAGTCAGACTCCCAACCATTCTGATTCTCAAAATCTGACATAATTGTAGAGGGAAGCATAGCGTCTGGATGACATTCAGTGCCTTGGTAGCCCTGGTCACACCTAGGGGAGAGAAGCTCAGTGAGCTACTCATCAAATTATCTGGCACACAATGGCCATCCTTCCCAAGACATTTCCTACATCTTACACTTTACCTCAGGTCTTATCCTTTTCACTAGATTTTCCTGCATAGCATAAATGGGGTGTGTGATGTGAGTACTGATGGCTGTCAATTTTTACAATCCTCCACGTGGATAGAATGTATTCTTAAAAGATACGATGCTAACCCAGTAAAATCTAGACAAAGTACTATTGAAGGATGTGGGTATGTTTGTATACATGTGAGTGGAGGAGATAAGACACAGTGGGACTTTCCTGTAGCTTTCAAAAAAGTCACATAAAAATGCTTGATTAACCAGTATATAACACAGGTGCTGTAGCTTTTCTTTCTGATTAAATTATATCTGCTAAGAATATTTAAGTATGCCAGTGTGTTCTTCTCTCATCTTCATTAGTAGTAAGTATTCTCTCTCCATGTCTACAACCAGGTTCAGGTGAAATAGCACAGAAGACTGTGCAATTGTGTTTGGCACATACTTTAAGACTGTCAGGGGTACAAAAAGGAAACAATAGAAGGCTTCTTAATAAACTGAACTTTCCACCTAGGAGGCTTCATTTTTCAGTTTAGATTTCAAGGGTCAGAATATATACTTTCAGCCAGCATTTTGGCTTGTATAGAATTCTAGGCACCTGGGAAGCAAAGATCAAGAGAATAGTGACTTGGAGCCAGCTTAGGCAAAATGTTAATGAGACCCTCCATCTCATTCAATACACCAGCCATGGTAATAAGTGCCTATAGTCCTAGCTACAAAGGAGGTGATCAGTGGGAGGATCATGGTCTAGGGTCCATGGCCCCTGGAAGAAAGTATATGTAAGACCGCATCTGAAAAAATAACTAAAAGCAAAAAAGGGCTAAGGATATGGCTTAAGTAGTAGCGCATCTGCCTAGCAAGCACAATACTCTTATTTTCTTAATGTAATAGTATTTGTTAACAACTAAAACAAGAAAAGCAGGAGATGCATTTTCTCTTGGCTACTTGATGATGTGTGTATGTACACATTGACTTAAGCTGAAAGGTTGGGAATGGATCACAGTCTCTGGACCACATACCTGCACATGCCATGGTCACATGACCCATGTCCACTGCACATGTTGGGGCACTGCTGCCCAATATAAATGCTGTCTAATGCCCACTCGTCCTGGGCTGTATAATAGCTCTGACTCCAGCGGAAGCGGGTGGCACTTGACCTAGGAGCAAGAAGAGTAATAAAATCAACAAGTGATGCCACAGAGAGGTCAGAGTTCAGCAGCTGTCAGATAACTTTCTACTAACACCTACTGTTTCCCTTACCTTAGTTTCCTTTTAATCATGGTGCAACTCAACAATTCTCTCAAGAAAGTTAAGAAGAGATATGCCTATACTGGATACACTTCAATCCTAATTCACTTGCAACACCATAAAATTTTTAGTGGTTGCTCAGATGTGATTAGAAAAAGAAAAGTGAAAAAGAGTATTAAAAAATAAAAGGTATGTATGAAGCTGAGCACATCTTCCACAGGTGAAAATGTCAAATGTTTAACCTGAAGTAATACAACTTCTTAGAACAACACATCAGTATTTATTGGAAGACTTTCAATTAATCTGGATTAAAAATCATAAATTTTGTTTGAGGGTATTATATTGGCATTAAGGGCAGACTGTTCTATAAGGAGTAAAAACATCTGAATGCCAAGTTCTGCTTATTTCTGAAACACTAACCTACTTGTTTCATGGATTTGGCTAGTAATTAAGTACAGATGAAAAGTTAATCAGTCCCTTACATATCAAAAAAGACTTCACTGAAACCATATATAAAGTCTTATAGGAGAAGACTTTTTAGGGCAATGTCAAGAAGGTTTCTTGTTTCTGATGACTTTATAATAGTCTTCTAAATTATAGCACTGGCAAAACTAAACTAAACTAAAATTATAGCATATTTTCTTCTGTGAGAATTTTCAGGAAACTGTGATGAGTTGTTTTTGGTCAGTGTGCTAATTTAAAAGCTGTTTTTTTTTTAATTCACAGATTATCATGGGTGCCTTATTCCACTCATTAATCCATCCCTAAGCACACTAACTTCAGACACAGTTGGTTTTAATGACTGTGAATGATACATTAAAGTCTTCATGTATCCATTTAATATATTAAGTACTCCCTAAGTACACAACAGTTAAAATCCAGAGTAAGCTTTTTTTTTTTTTTGGCCAGGGCGAGGCTGGGGTAGGGGGAGGGGAGAGAAGATTGGTTTTGGGGCTTGAACTCTGGGCTTGGGCACTATCTCCCAGCTCTTCAGCTCAAGGCTAGTGCTCTGCTGCTTGAGCCACAGTGCCACTTCCGGTTTTCTAGAGTTGTTTTGGAGATAAGAGTCTCATGGAGTTTCCTGTCTGGGCTGGCTTTGAACTGTGATCCTCAGATCTCAGCCTCCCGAGTAGCTAGGATTACAGGCATGAGCCATGGGTGCCTGGCACATTTTCATTCTTGATAGAATAATTGGAAGGCTCTTCAGGTAACCTTCAAGATACAAAGGTTTCCATGCCTATCACCATTTATCATGGGACATACACAATGGGATAGATGCATCTCTATGATAATAGGGGTATGTTTGTAATTAAACAGCATCACAATTTTCATAGCCTCATTAAGAATGATTTTTAGAAATGCCTACTGTGAGCTGGGCAGCTGTGGCTCATGCCCATAATCCTATCTACTCAGGAGGCAAAAAGAAAAGTCCACGAGACTCTTACCTTAACCATCTGAAAACCAGACATTCATACACTGAGGCCAAAGGAGGATATGCATAGGAGTGGTTGACAAAGGCTCAACAGCTATGTGCATATGATCATAAAATAATATTCTATGAAATGAACTCCAAGAAACAGAAACAAGATACATTTTTTAGTTGCCACCACTGTTTTTGTTTTCTTTTCTTTTGTGTTTGTTTGTTTGTATTTGGAAGGGTAAGGGAGGGCACAGTAAAAGTGAAACAAGAATGAACAAATATAACAGTGATAGTCACTAGACACTATGAGGAAAAATGAACTGTATATCTTGTGGGTGGGGATGAGAGGAAAAAACCATGAGAAAGTGACAGAAGGAGAGACATGGTTCAAAAAGAACTGTACTCATCACTCATTACCTGTAATCCCTCTGTTATTAACTCTAAAATAACAATTTTTTTAAAAAAGAAAGAAAAAAAACAAGAAGCAGTGCTGTGGTTCAAAGGAATGGACTGCTAGCCTTGAGTAAAAGAGCTCAGGGACTGCCCCACATGCCCTGAGTTCAAGCCCTATTATCAACTAAAACAAAGAAAAAAAAGAAAAAGAAAAGCCTACTATGAAAGTAGATACACTATCTTAGCCTAGAACTCTGCAGAACTGAAGTAAATAAAACTGGACTTGAGTCATGACCAAAGCCACAGGTTGACTGTCTCCTCTGGAGATAGTGATAACTTTTAAAATTTTTTTTATTTTATTGAAAAGATGCTGTACAGAGGGGTTACAGTTACACGAGTAAGGCAGTGAGTACATCACTTGTCGATCATTGTTACCCCTTCCCTTGTTGTTTGTTTCGATAGTTTGTTTATATTGGAACAACAGAAAATTATTTTTTAAAAAGAGTGTGTTAAAAAAAGAGTTTTTGAATGAGAAGTACAAGTTGTCATGTCGAAAACGAACTTTACAACTTTGGTGGGGAGGGGGAGAATGGGGTGGGGGGGCAGGGGGAGGCTGGGAAGGGATGTGAAGGGTAAACAAAGGAGGAGGCTGCAATGCTTGATAAGAAATGTACTCATTATCTTGTCCATGCAATTGTAACCCCTCTGTACAGTATGTTCACAATAAAAAATAAAAAATAAAAAAAGAGTTTTTGAAGCCCAAGATAAGGATTCAAGTGTTTTTTCTTTTTTGCGATTTTTTCTAACATTATAAGATGGTTTCTTTGTTGCTTTGTATGTCCCTCCCCCAAGGTATAACCCTTGTTTTCACTGTATCTGATGTTGGTATAATTTGTGGAGGGGAAAGGAAAAAACAAATTGTTTAAATAGGGATACAGGTGGACTCATTGCAACAATGAGATGTACAAGACATTATGTCGAAAATGAACTTTACAACTTTGGCGGGGGTGGGGGGGTGAGGGTGGGGAGCAGGGGGGTGGGGGGGGGAAGATGGGAAGGGATGGGAAGGGGAAGCAAAGGAGGAGGCAACAATGCTTGATAAGAAATGTACTCATTATTTTGCCCATGTAATTGTAACCCCTCTGTACAGTATTTTCACAATAATAAAAAAAAAAGAGTTTATGAGTACTAAACAGGTCAGGAAATGTCAGACGGATTCTGACATTCTGAGGAATCCTAGTCATTCTGAGGAATGACTAGGAGTCAGGGGACAAGGCCTGCGTGAGCCTGGGTTTGCAAGTTACCATTTGTGTGACCCTTAGTAACTGATAAAAGCCTTCACATATTCTAGTTCCTTGCTTCTTAAACCAAGAATTTAGGCAAAATGAATTTCTCCAATTACCTCTAGCTCTTAAATACTCCTCTGGACTAAGGAGGTACTGTTTTCTTTACCATTACACTAGATGCCTTTGCAAAGCCTATCAGATACATTATTTTGAGGTTTTGTTACTTACTTGAAATATTAAAATGGGTTGAGAGGGTACAGAAATCTTAGAATTTCAGTTCACTACTGCTTTCAATAGTCACATGCAAACACATTCTAAATTAATTTTCTAGGTAAAAGAGTCCTTAACCTACATCTTGTAAATTCAGTTTAAAAAATCTCCTTAAGATAAAAAGCTTGAAGTGGACTATGTCATTTTAAATGCAACCCACAGTTTAATGTGCTGATGTTGACAAAAAGGTTGACTACTGGCTTCATTTTTTAGTAAGGAAAAAAAGTGTGAGCAATTCCCCAGCTGGGCACACACAGAAAGACAAGGTGTGATCTCACTGATTTATAACTGCATCATTGCTATATATCACCCTCAATACAAATAATTTGCCATTTCTCTCTTTTAACTAAGAAATCATAGAAAGATCTTGTACACTTTGGCTTGAGTCTGAAAGTCAAACTACTGCTGTGTGGGTCATGAAAGAAAGTTGACTTGTATCTAAAATCTAAACTCTATGGCTTCCCCAAAGCAACAAAAGTTGAGTCTATTTGATTTTTCCCCCTATATAAACTCTAACACTGAAATAAAATGACATCAAGTCATCTCTTGATAGTTAGGTAACTTGAAGACTCAAAGTAAATGAAGGCTGACTAAATTCTATTTTCTACTTTTACAGTTCCTATAATTACATTTACCCAATTATTCTGAAACTTCAGTCATTAGGTGTTGATTTGTTTATGAAGTCAGGGACTGACAGCTGTTTCGGTCTCATTAGGCCTTGTTCTTATGTAAATGTCTTTCATAAGAACAAAATTAATTTTCATTGGGTAACAAATGTTCAGTTCATATATAATATAATTTCTTTGAGCAGGTGTATACATTAGATATTTCTACTCTAAAGTTATCTAGCTAACAGATCTTTGATAATGCAAGGCCCACATTTGCATTTATGCATTTAATTTATATTTGCATACATTTGAATCAAAACAGTAAAACAAAGATTTGGCTAAAGAGGCGCGATTTCTTCAAACTAAACCTCACTCTGATTTCTCAATGGAATGCTATTTGAGAAAGTTTGAACCAAACACAATAAACAAAGTTACCAAGAACGCTAAGCACAGTAGATGCATTTAGCAGAGCCTTTGCACATTACAGATTAAAAAACAATAACACTTGAAAAAATGTAGCAATAATGTTTAGTTTAATGTTTCAGTGAGAGGAAATGCTAAAAAATAAGTGTCCTACTGAGTTGTTTGTTTCAAAAAATACTTTTCCTTTTTATCAGGGCTTTGAAGGAATTCTGGAAAAGAAGAACCAAATTATTTCATGTGCCATTAACCACATGTAAATATAGTAGTTTTTCCATTTACAAAATAAGGTATTCTATAATAAAACTTTAACTGATTGAGGTACTTTGAATTAAAATTCAAGTTAATTTCCTAACATTCAATAAGCATGCTTACTATATGAAATGCACTGTGTTGATCCTGCATTTTGAGGGCCAATTTATTTCCTTCATAAGAATTCATGAGAATTAACCTATCCTGGCTATGTGAAAACCTGCAACTCAGTGATGCTATTCTTTTTAGATAAGAAATCACAGTGCAACATACAATCTGAATGTAGGATAACCTGCAAAGGTTTAAATCAGGCAATACTTTTTCAATGCTATCTAAACTACAATAAATAATAATGGTTCATAATGTTTCAGGGAAGGACAAGCTATCCACAGAATACCCTATCACTAATCACTATTATCCTACTTCCCAGCAGTGAATGAAATCAACAATTTTTAAAAGAGAAATGTGCTTAATTGTGAAATAATGAAAAAAGAAAACTCTTAGTGGCTCTGTGCCTACAATGACCTGTAGCTCCTATGACCTACACTTCAGTAGTTTAATATATCATTTCAATTAAACTCTTATTAACATATTCTCGTGTCACTGAAACAAAATAAAAGTCTTGATTTTATTCCCAGCAGTAGACATAAAAATGTAGACTGCAAGAGAGAAAAAGAACTTATTGTTTGGTGCATTAATACAGTATGTCAGAAATGGCTCACAGTTGGACATGAAAATCTGCAGAAACTAAATTTCAAGTATTTTATTTCAACTGGTGTATAATGATGTATCCTTAAAAATAATCAAGGAGGTATTCTTATATAATGCAGTAATTCAATCTTCAACTAAAGGTATAAAGGTAACACTGATAGTTATCTACCCAACTGTTGTACAGAGCCCAACTTTTATATAAAATGTTCTGAGATGGGTTTATTTGAGAATTCTTTACAGAAACAACACTGAATGACAGATATCACAGGAAAAACCCACAATATTTGTTTCTTTCTATGCTTTTATTTCTGAATAAATCACAGAATCTTAGACTTCCAGAGTTGAGGAACCTTTAAGGTAACTAAATTAAATTTCTTGCCATTGTGGTTAATATATGTCTTCATATTCTAGTCATACTAGTTGAGATAGTAAAAATTAAAAGTGATAGTGGTATCCAAAATGTCATCTCTAGCCGGGTGCTGGTGGCTCACGCCTGTAGTCCTAGCTACTCAGGAGGCTGAGATCTGAGGATCACGGTTCAAAACCAGCCCATGCAGGAAACTCTGTGAGACTCTTATCTTCAAAAAACTGCCAGAAAACTGGAAGTGGCACTGTAGCTCAAGTGGTAGAGCACTAGCCTTGAGGTGAAGAGCTGAGGGACAGTGCTCAGGTCCAGAGTTCTAGCCCCATGACTGCCAAAAAACAAAACAAACAAACAAACAAAAAGAACAAAAATAACCCCCAAAACAAAAAACAAAAAAACCCAACAAAACTTCCCATGCTGCTGGATTGGAAGGATCAACATCGTGAAAATTGCAATACTTCCAAAGTCTCTCTACAAATTCAATGCAATACCCATCAATATCATTCTTCAAGGAAATAGAAGAGGCATACAAAAATTCATATGGAACAATAAAAGACCCCGAATAGCAAAAACGATCCTTAACAGAAAGAACTGTGCTGGAGGAATATCAATACCAAATTTCAAACTCTACTACAAAGCCATAATAATCAAAACAGCTTGGTACTGGCACAAGAATAGACCTCAGGACCAATGGACTAGAATTGAAAACCCAGAAATGAGCCCACAGACCTATAGCCATCTAATCTTCGATAAGGGAGCTAAAAAATAGAATGGAAGAAAGACAGCCTCTTCAGTAAATGGTGCTGGCAAAATTGGTTAATCACCTGTAGAAAACTAAAGCTGGATCCTTATATATCACCCTGCAGCAGAATCAACTCCAAAGGGATCAAAGACCTCAGAGTCAAAGCAGAAGCCCTGAAAACATTACAGGATGGAATAGGAGAAACCCTAAGTCTCCTTGGCACAGGCTGAAATTTTCTTTTTTTTGTGTGTGGGGGGTCCGGTTGTGGGGCCTGAACTCTGGGCCTGGGCGCTGTCCCTCAGCTCTTCAGCTCAAAGCTAGCGCTCTACCACTTGAGCCACAGCGCCACTTCTGGCTTTTTTCTTTTTGCTTATGTGGTGCTGAGGAATTGAACCCAGGGCCTCATGCATGCAAGGCAAGTGCTCTACCACCAAGCTACCTTCCCAGCCCATGAAATTTTCTTAATAGAGACCCAGAAACACAACAAATGAAAGAAAGGTTGGACAAATGGGATTTTATGAAGCTGCAGAGTTTCTGTATGGCAAAGGACATAGCTAGCTAGCAAGATCAATAGAAAGCCGGTGGATTAGAAGATCTTCACTAGCCACACAATGGAAAAGGGTCTCATATCTAAAATATACCTGGAACTCAAAAAATTAAATCCCCCAACAACAAATCCTCAAAGAAACAACTGCCCAATATAAGTGGGCTAAAGACTTACTCTGAAGAGGAAAGAAGGATAACTAATCGACACATGAAGAAATGCTCAACCTCTCTAGCCATAAAAGAAATGCAAATCAAGACAACATTGAGATACCACCTCACCCCAGTTAGAATGGCTATAATCAAGAACTCTAATAACAACAGATGCTGGAGGGGATGTGGACAGAAGGGAACCCTATCACTTTGCAATGTAGTATGTGGGTTCCTCAAAAGACGGCACATAGAGCTCCCCTATGACCCAGCAATCCCACTTTTGGGCATTTACCCAAATGATCACAAACAAGACCACACTAAAGCTACTAGCACAACTGTGTTTATTGCAGCATTATTTACCATAGGTAAGATATGGAACCAACCCAGATGCCCCTCAGTTGATGAATGGATCAAGAAAATGTGGTATATATACACAATGGAATTCTCTGCCTCCATCAGAAAGAATGATATTGCCCAGACTTAGAAAAAAATATATTAAGTGAAATTAGCCAGGCCAAAGAAACATAGGTCCTGTGGTTTCCCTTATTTGCAATAACTAATATGTATCTGAGACAAGCAGAAAAGATAAGATGATAAGATGATGTTAAGCGAAATGAACCCCAAAATAAGGGCTCAAATGGTGTTTCTTTCTTGCTATTGTTTCTAACATATTTATAAGATGATTTTTTTGTTGTTTGTATGTCCCTCCTCAACGATATAACCCCTGTTTTCACTGTAGTTGATGTTGGTATAATTTGAAGAGGGGAAGGGATAAAACAGATTGCTTAAATAGGGATACAGGTGGACTCATTGCAACAGTGAGATGTACAAGACTTTATGTCAAAAATCGAACTTTACAACTTTGGTGGGTGAGGGGGGATGGGAGGGCATGGAGACAAAGGAGGAGGCAACAATGCTTGATAAGAAATGTACTCATGGATGTGAGGGCGATCTGGCTGCGACATCTGTCACCCCATTGATCACCAGGGTTGATTTGGCTGATCTGGCTGGCTAGGTGGGTGTCCCCTTCCTCCCTCACCACTCCATGTGCGTCCCTCCCGAAGCTGCGCGCTCAGTCAAAGAGGACGACCATCCCCGATAGAGGAGGACCGGTCTTCGGTCAAGGGTATACGAGTAGCTGCGCTCCCCTGCTAGATCCTCCAAACAAGCTCTCAAGAAATGTACTCATTACCTTGCTCAGGTAATTGTAACCCCTCTGTATGGTATTTTCACATAAAAAATTAATTAAACAAAACCACCAACAAAAAAACCCCAAATGTCATTTCTTACCAGGTTTTCTGGGGAAGAAGTACTATGACTCTCCTCCACTGTGTGAACTCACTTGCATGGTAAATACTTGCTGATGTAAATTCCTGACAACTCGGCATACTTGGAAGGCATTCCTGAAAGAGAGGCAGGCAAAAAAAAAAAAAAATCAAACGCAACTTCTATTTTTTCCCCTAAGTAAATACTTTTACTTACTTATCACAAACGCAAAAGCCCTTAGGGAATCTAATGTCACGGTCTTAACTATTGGTAGCATAGATGGAATCCATGGGTTTTTTTTCCTTTTGTGAAGTAAAATATTTTGGAAACAATTATAAATGTAATGACATAAGGGAATTAAATATTTCCCCATTCTTACATCTATAAACAGAAATAAATTAGAAATATTTTTGTGGAAATACAGGATTTGAATTCAAAGCTTTACCCATTCTAGGCAACCATACCTCTAGCCCTATTAGCTCTGACCATTTTTGAAATAGAATTTTGCTTTTTGCCTAGGTTGGTTTGGACAGCACTCTTCCCATTAATGTTCCCTACCATTGGGTAGGATGATGGGCCTAGACAACCATGCCCAACCTTTTTGGGGGTGTTGGTGAACTTATTTGCCTGGGATGCTCTCAAACCATGGACTTTCCAGTCTCAGCATTCCATGTAGCTGGGGTTACAAGTATCCATGATACCATGCTTGGTTAGGATTCCTTTTTTTTTTATCCTATTTTGTTGTTCACATTTGGTATTTCCTTATGGTATTTATAAATTTATGATAATACCAGATTACATATATATACATATATATATATATATAAATTGTATTCTAAGAAATTGGATCTATCCATCATCTATCTATCCATCTACCTATCTATTTATCTCTCTCTACCAATATATACATATAATATATGTATGTATATATTTGTTTCTAACGTTAAAAGCCTGTTGTTTATAGTCTATGTACTCATAAGAAGAGTTAGAGAAAGGGCAAAAGAAGAAATAGTACAGGGTAAAAAGAGACAGTTTATAGAGGAAGAAGACTAGAGGAAATCATATTCCAAAGATCATCTCCAGACTTGTAGCTCTTCCCATTGCCTTTTATATTTCTTGTTACTCTTTAGTATCTTTTCTAGTTTGGCTTCCTTATCCACAGCTAAGTTCATGTCAATTCTGTGTTAAATGACATGGTTCCTTTTCAACTAAATCTAAACTTTTAGAATTGTGATTCTTTTAGAATTTAAAATTCTTCTGTGTCAAAAGGAAGAAGTTACCAGTCATAGCTTTTGTGACAATATACTCACTTCTTGGACAAGATGCCAGGTTAGGCCATGATTGGTTGAGTACTCCAGTTTCACCTGGTTGTCCATGTGTGGAGTATATTTCTGGCCACACCCCATTACCAGGCTGAATTGAATCATATAGGATGCTCCAATTTGCATGGACTGTGTTTCCACATAGCGCATGCTAGAGGCAAGTTTAGAATCTCCTGTAAAACTGAAAGAGTCAAAGTGGAAATCAGAAAAGTACTACCATGCTTGAGTCTTAATTACGTTTTTAAGCTAAGATTTTGCAGTTGAACAATTGACTACAGTAATAGAGGAATTCCAATTTCTGCTTTCTTAAAATGTTCAGTAAAAAGTAGGAAAATATATTCAATACTGCTGCTCATGCAAATTCAGCTAGGAAGCAGTAAATGTCCTAAATTTTTTCATCATAGTTAATAATTGTGTCTGTCATTTGTTGAGTCTCTGCAAAGTCTGGTTTCTGTGCCTACTTTTCCTTTGCTCCATCTTGATGTAGTAGGAATAACTTTCTTTTACACAGATGAGGAAATAGAAGAAATGGTACTCAATAGAAATATACTTTGCCTTACTCCAAAGCCCTTATCCAATATAAAATCTCTTTGAATTTTTGTCACTCTAAGACTGAGAGAGGAAAAATATTGACATTTGAAATAAACATTGATTATGGTTAATTTACAAATCACCATCACAATAATACTGTGTATGTTAAAGATATAAAACCATGATTGCTGTTATATTTTAGAGTACAGACCATGTGTTATAAAAATATCAAGCTCTCGAATGCAATTTTTAGCATCATTGGTAGAATAAAAGAAATCAAACTGTAGTAGTAAGCCATACAGATGCAAACTTATCTATATAATTTCCATGATCTTTCAAGTAGACAAAAACAGCTTTTTTTCCCCCTGCTAGAACTAAGTGCTTCTTTTAACTTTGAGGATTAAATGCTCTTTCTACTACTTTTTAAAGAGAAAGGTAATTAGAAACAACCACCCAGTCTTCATTTGAGTTGTTTTTTGCTGTAGAGATGAGCCAGGTCTTCTGGGAATCTGGAGGGAATCTGGAGAAACCCCATAGGATGACACCGCATGGAAGCTGAAGGGTTCCAGGTGACACAGCCACTATAACTTTCTCACTTTGGGCCACCTATGATATTTTCCATCTCAACATTTCAGATTTCAGATTATTTTCACCACCAGCTTCTTGCAAATTCCTCCCTCCTGAGATGGCTTAGTGTTCTCCTAATTCTTACAGAAACAAAAGTAAATGCTGTGTGTTACATCACCCGCACCTAACCTTTGTGGAGAAGGTAAGCATGAAATTAGAGGAAAAGTAGAAGCGCACAGATTTGATAAAAGTGCATGCACTCTCTGAGATAGTTGGATGAAAGATTCTAAAGGAGCCAAGACTTCAAGAAAACAAAATAACAAGTATAGAAAATAACAAGATAAGTAAGCAAAATGAGGGTGTTAAACGTTAACAAAATTGTTGTTTATTACTCATATCTATCCACTGGTTGAGTAAGAGCCCTGAGCTACTTGATATTTCCTATTATGGAAAGATCATTCTGGATATGACAATCTATCTGCCTGCTATGGCCTCTTTCTCCCAAGTCACCTTTTCCATGATTGGTCCAGTGGTGGCCATGTGTCCACCAAGATGATATAAGTGAAAGATGTCAGGCAGACTTACTCATTTGGCTTTTACCATGACTTTTTACTGTACAAGACACTATGTTGAAAATGAACTTTACAGCTTCATTGGGAGAGGTGGAGAGGGAAGGGATGGTAGAGAAAAAACAAAGGAGGGGGTAACAATGCTCTATAGGAAATGTAGTCATTACCTAACTCATGTAACTATAACCCCTTTGTACAGTATCTTTACAATAAAATACATATTAAAATATGTTTACAAAAAAGAGAGAAGGATGGAATTGGCTGCCACACCCTATTTGCCTGTTGCTTCTGCTGCTGCCTGTCTTCCTTCCTCCCTAGCAGGGCAGCACTCATCTGGTGGCAAAAAAGGGATGAGCATGTGGATGATGACCTTTCTGTTGAGATGGTGGAGCAGAAAGCAAGAGCGAGCCAGGGTCTCTGATGGCTTCATTAAGGTGCTCATGAGTCCTGGGCTGTCTATTCTAGGACTGCTTGTTATAAATGACAAATACGCCTCTTCACTTTTGTTTATTGCTATGGTTGGTCTTTTCTTGGTTTTGTTTGTAACTTAGAATTGAATGTATTTCTCACTGGAACACCTGTCATATTTCACAGTACCAAATGATATCCTGATGCTTTAAACGCAAACAAAATAACAGAAGAAAGGCACAGATGTCCATGCTTTTAACTCTAGCACTAGTCCACTTGCATTTTTTCTGATTTATTCAAAACCAGCTGAAAGCGAGTGATATTAGATTTGTTTCCCTCCCAAGGTGGGAGCTTGAGGCAGCTGGGGTTTGGAGGCAGAGGATTTCATGGGTTACAACCATTTAATTCACTTTTCTTTGCGTGTGTCAAGAGTTGCTTTCTAAAGGCAGAAATGAATCTGTATTTCCTCTGTTACAACCATAGAACTGGAAAAGAAGAGCCCTCGTCAGCACTTTGGTGAGAAACTGTAGACACAGAACTCATAAACAGCTAAAAAGCTTAATTTTATTATTCATGTTGACTTGCAAGAGTGCCTCAAAGAATAAGAAACAATTAAAAAAAATCTTGCTGCATCTAATTGCAAGATTTAGTGAGCAAATGGGGGTTGTCTCTTTCTCCACTAGGACATGATTACTTCTCATGTCACTTTTGCTCCTAAGAAGGCTGGTAGGCTCGCCATAGTAACACTTGTCAAAAAGAAAACACTATAATGTAACTTGAATCTCCATAGTTCAATAGTCATTTCATATAATCTCTCCTTTATCTTCCAGCCCCCTTGTTTTATCTCATGTGTCCCAGAGGATCTTTTTTCCAGACCAGATTGGAAGTCTTTTCACAGGGACTCCTTACATTTATTCACCCCAGCATACTCTAAAGATGCAGAACGATGACTGCATCTCTCAGAGGCACACTGTGCTGGACACAGTGATTTTCCAATAGCTGGATTCTCTCAGCTGACCTCTGATTCAAGGGTGGTTGGAACATCATCAGGAATCCTTAATACTGTTACAGAGAAGGAAACTGAGTGGCAGAGTTTTTGGTCCTAGGTTTACACAGTTGCTGAAAAGCTAGCAGATGTAGAATGGCTTCTGTGTCCTACTTTGAAGTCTTTCTACTATGTCATACCTGTGGAGGACTCTTCAAGAACATGTGTTAAACAAAATGAGCATGTGTACGAGGTCTCTCCACTGGGTAGCTGGAAGGTTCAACGTAACTAAAGGTACTTAAATGCCATAATGAATGTACACCAAGTTTGGAAAGATAATAAGAAACAAAACAAAAAATTGCTGAAAAAATAAAAAAGAAAACCAGAGATCAGTCTGTGGGTCAATAGGGGAGAATTATGAAAGGAATGACACTGATCAAGATGCATTCTATTCATAAACTGCTTTGTTTAATGGCAACTTTTTTGTACATTTACTTAAAGATAATAACACATAATTAAAATTTAAAAATAATAAAAATCCTTTAGTACTTATAACAATTATTCAAAGCAATCAGTTTCTGCTTACTCTACATGCTCCTTTTCATCTTCAGGAGAAAAACGGCTTTTTGAATATAAAAAACTATCAAAGTCAGAGAACAGCTGGACCACAAAAAATTCTTCAAAAACAGATTCATAACTATAAACCTATAATTCTAGATATTCAAGAGGCTGAGATCTGAGGATTGACGCTTAAAGCTAGCCTGGGCAGGAAAGTCCTTGAGACTCATCCCCAATTAGCTACTAAAAAAGCCAGAAGTGGAGCTGTGGCTTTAGTGGTAGAGTGCTAGACTTGAGCACAAAAGCTCAGAGACATCCCAGGCTCTGAGTTCAAGTCCCAGAACTGGAACACACAAAAAAGGGTTCATGCAAAGAAGCTACGTGCCTAAGGATTGAGCTTCTTCTTCTTCTTCTTCTTTTTTTTTTTTTTGACAAATTACCTCTTTTCTTTGGGGATATGTTTTAGAAAATCCATATGACTGAAATCTCCTAAAAGTAAACATCTGTAATTTCACTATCTAGATGACCATTGTCAATATTTTTTGTGTTTTTAAAAAATAAAGTGGGGTTTTATTAAGGATAAATGTTGATATAAATGTTTCCATACTTTTTCTCATACATGCAATTACACAATTCACTTTTCTCTTTAAAAATGACTATGGAATTTTAGTAAAATCTGCATTTTCCTTTTACAACAATTTCACTGATATCTTTCTATTTTTAATGAATAAAGCCAATCTATAAGTATGGAAAATAAGGGAAGCTGTTTCTATTTTTCTTTGTTGTAAATGATGCATCTATAATTCACATCCATGTGTATCTCTGTGCACTTGTCCGATTATTTTCTTAGGATAAATTCCTAGAACCAGCATTGCTTAGTCAAAGGAAATGTATATTGTAGAAGTTGATCCTTAGTGTCATGCTGACCTCCAAGAACATTGAACCAGGTTATATTTACCAATAACATTAATGATTCAAGTGCTAATTGTTATCTCTTATCAATATTAAACCTTAACAATATTTTTCACTTTACCTATTTTATGCCTAGAGTCTCTTAATCTGATTCTGATTACTAGAGAAGCAAAAAAGTTATTTGTGCTGTATGTGTGTATGTGTGTGTGTGTGTGAGAGAGAGAAATGTTTCCTAAAACTTCATTTTTAAAAAGATTAATCTTTTCTTTCCTGATTTGTAATAGTTCTTCATACATTGAGGATATATAATGTGTCCTACATATTAAAGAATATGGTTTTAGTTGGGTGCTGGTGGCTCGCACCTGTAATCCTAGTTACAGGCTGAGATCTAAGAATCATGGTTCAAAGCCAGCTTGGGCCGGAAAGTCCATAAGACTTATCTCCAAAAAACCACCATAAAATCGAAGTGGCACTGTGGCTCAAGTGGTAGAGCGCTTGCTTTAAGCTGAAGAACTGAGGGACAGTGCCCAAGCCCAGAGTTCAAGCCCCACAATTGACCCCCTCCCCCAAAATCTAGAAGACTCCAGAGGGGAGAGGTCACTAAGCTTCTGCTTACTCTGCTCTCACTGACATATTGTCTGCCAACACCACTTCCTCCTGACGCTCATTCATGTTTCAGGTTCCAAAACAGTTCAGTATTTTCTCTATTAAGCCATTTCAACCTTATAGACAGAGGAAAACTCACTGACTTCATAGTTCATACTCACATAAAAACTATTTCCTCTTGGATTCTCAACCAGTTTCTCTATCAGACTAATTAAAATATGAAATTTTCAGATACCAAATTTATTTTATATCATGCTTTTAAAACTCATTCCATTCAATCTATACCTTCAAACAAATTTAGAATGCCTCTAACTGACACATTTTGTCATGTACTTATCCAATACTTCATTTTAAATAATTTTTGGAATAGATTTCTAGATGGTAGATAACTGTCTGGCTGAGATTTTGAGGTTGTATTGACAATCAAAGATATTTTGGAATCCATGTATTTTCCAGCATCTGTTTCAGGTTCTTTTTGTATGTTTTGTTTCTAGCACCTGTTTTGCTTATGTTTACCATTCCTATATAAAGTAAATTCATAGTCTTCAGCTATTTTCATTTGCATCTTCATTCTCTCAGTTTGGAAATTTAAACATAGTTTTTAAAGTCAGCAGTGGAATCATAGTTTTAAGCTAGATGAACCCTTAATCCAA
Source organism: Dipodomys ordii (assembly GCF_000151885.1). NCBI lineage: Eukaryota > Metazoa > Chordata > Mammalia > Rodentia > Heteromyidae > Dipodomys > Dipodomys ordii. The sequence goes on along the minus strand of NW_012267411.1, from coordinate 3,376,813 downwards.
TAAAAAGCTTAAGTCAAGCTGCTTGCCTTTTTATTCAGTTTTTATAGAAAGTAACCTCTTTTCAAACAAAACTCAGCATAAATGGGGCACTTTGTAGTACTTTTAAGGATGACAAAACTTCATATGTGGGAGACAGAAATGGGGGAATGGGATCTCAGAGAGGCAGGCAAATGAACAGTTTTCTTTCTAGCAAGGTTAGGTGCATCTGCAGAGACCTACTGCAGGACAGGTGGGTAAGTGGAAGCTTGTCAGAAGCCACAGAGAGTGCCCCCCATCCCTTCTTTAGGAGTCCAGAGTTCCATTTACAGCCAGTCCCCCACTGTGTCTGCTGTGGACCTAAGTAAATTCACTTAACCTCTAGACCCTGGCAGGGAATCCCAGTAACTTAAAAAAAATTAGTTGTAAAGGTTATAGAAATTTGTGGTTAGATAATGGTTTTCAAGATTTCAGTCAAGTTCCCAGTTGGTGAGTCTTCATTTTGCCCATCTAATAGCATTTTTTGAAGGAATGTTCAGCAGCTGGAGTAAATTGTGGCTGTAAAAGGCAATCCACTGCTGAGAAATAGGGGGGCAGATGGCACAAAGTAGCTTGGGCTACATTCCTAGAAAGAGGAGGAGACTGAGGGTCAGAGAGCAGCAGGCTGTGGGGTAGAAAGCAGAAAAGACTAAGAACTCACCAGAAAATACCTCCTGTGGTGTTTGAAAGGTGTGTGAGCATGTGTACGTGTGTGTATGAGAGACATCATGTGCATGTGTGTGTGTGTGGTGGGGTGTGTGTGTGGGTGCGCGTGCGTGTGTGCGTGCATATGTGTGTGTGTGTGTGTGTGAGGGGGGGAGGGAGGGAGAGAGAGAAGGAGGGAGGGAGGGTAGTAGACAGGTGTCAGAGGCCCTTTTCAGTTGTAACATTTCCCTTCCTTGTATGAGATGAGGATAATTAGTTTGGGTTAGCTTTACCCATTTGACTTCCACGACTTCTGCCTTTTAACTTCAACTTATCTCTGGTCTTTGGCTATCCAGAAGTTTCTGGTTCCTGTTTTTCTTATGTTACATCCATTATATCCAGAGTAAATGTGTGTAGCAGTCAATTTGCTTGGTCCACATTTAATCTTTCAGCATTAGGATGAGTTCTCTTAACATACTGTTTGGTTCCTTTCTATTTCCTTGTACCTTGTCTCCTTCAGAAAGGAACGCATTGGTCCATGTAATCAGGCCTGATACTTCTGGTTGGAAGCATTTACCATGGAAGGGAGGCTCAAGAGGAGAGAGAAAAATGCATGAGCATCACTGAAATTATCTTTTTGCTTGTAATAACATATATCCATAGACACTACTTAGAGGATATTCAAGCCAGGACATTTTAAAATTTTCATAAGACTTTGATACTTTTAGTTTTGGAAACTAATCCACAGGAGTTGCAGTAACTATAGCAAAATGTACAATGTCTCACATTAGATGCAAATATTTTCAGTTGCCAAAAACCCCACTTTAAATGAAATACATAACATTGCCTTGAAATTTGATTTGGCTATTGAGAATGCATTCAATGTATATTTGTTACATTGTCTCAGCATACTTAGGAACCTGACCAAAAATTATTTCTAGTATCAGGACATTTTATAAATATTAAATTTAGCAATTAATGAAGCTGGCATAAGTTCATATTTTGTAGACATTTAATTAAAATTGTTGATTTCTCTTTGGCAATTTCCTTACCCTTTTGGTGAGATAATATACATGTTCCCAGTTCTTGGAACTTCTGCAGAGCTGTGTAAAAGCGGAAGGCCCCAGCACTGTGCCTTAAATGAGCAATGAATGATAAAGAGGTTGCATATGCAAAGCAGGAGGGAGGAAAAGGTATGGCTTGCTGGAGAAGCAGTGCACTGAGTGAGAGCAGCAAGGCTGATCTAGCCAGATGAGACAGAACTTACCAAGATTATGTCCATAGAACATGTTTGTCTCAAATCTACACATTTGAATTTCAACAAGCCAAACCTAGCCTCTGAACTAATCCAGCATATACAAATTTTTGTTTCCCCTTGGCAGCTTGTTTTCTTATTTCTTAAGCTTTACTTAGTCACTTAGTCCAATAGAAGATTTTTAGGGAAGTCTAATGTTCGAGAAATGAATGGTTTAAAAACCAGTCCCTTTGACATCATTGGAATGTGAGTCATGGAGCACAGCCCTCCAAAATAGAAGTAGGGCTCCATTTATCCACTGCCATCACCCCATCTCAAGTACCAATATAACATATATAGATGATGTCCTTGCCATCCCTACCATCTATCTTCTACCTAGCACCCATCATTTAAAAGAAAAACATTATGTTATGCTATTTCTCTGATCCAAATTATTTCTGGGTTTATGTAATAGAATTATGTTCAAGATTTTTATTTTGTCCTACCAATCCATAGCATGACAAAACTCTTTGCCTGCTTCAGGGCCTTTGCTGTACAGTTCCATGTTCCTGCTCTCCTTTCACACCTTCCCATCATTGTCCTTCCCATCATTCTGGATTGTAATGTCTCCCAAGAGGGATTCTCTAGTTCTCATATCCAAAACAGCTCCATTCTCCATTTCTTCTGCCCAAAGCTCCATTCCTTTATACTATAAGCATTACCACTACCTAGAATATTATTATGAACATTTATTATGAACATTGCTACTCTAGAACATAAACTCAACAAGCAAAGGGCTTCTCTAGCTTTATTTTCAATGCTGACTGTGGCACTCTCAGTACAAACAATGCCTGTCATGATGTCAATAAACAGTTGGGAGTGTGTAAATTAGTCTTAACAATAAAGACTTTATTACATCAAGTCTTTTTACTAAAATCCTTATGGTGATTTTAGAAAGTCACTTAGAAACCAAATTAGGGTTATACTCAATTACATTGCTGTTTTTATTGAGGCACTGAAAGCCCTAGATACTGGGGATGTTTTTCACAGGTGTTGAAAACAATAGAAAGTGACTTTTCAGTTTGTAATTCATTTTATTTGCCTTATCTTTCCGGTAAGTGTCGTCTGCCGATCACCCTCCAGGAAGCAGGGGTTGCAAGAGCTGCCCAGTCCAAACTGACTTCCTCCAGCTGCCTAACTGTAGCCAATTGGATGCTCCTTTTCACAGTCTTTGTAGAAATGATATAAACTTACTAAACAACAACAACATCAACCTTTTAAACTGACAGAATTTCTATATAATTTATAAGTTTATGTTTAATGAAAGAAAAATTGTAAGGAAAATTTGCTTTGCTATTATTTTTACTCTGTCAGTTGACTGATTTTACAAAAGACTTTCAGTAATATTTTTTCTTATAACCTAAGGAATCAGCTAGGCACAAATGTGGTCTCTCCTTCATTCAACAACACAATTCTTACTAGTATAAGAAACCTCTTTGACAAGTTTTAATAAGACCACAAAAGGGGATAAATATAGGCATGTGGTAGACACTCTTTGACTAGTTAAAATCTGATTAAATACATGCTCTTACATTAGAAAGTATATTATATACATCTTTGAAAATATGATAATAAAGCCTGTTCTCAGTGCTGGAGGAATGTCAATACCAAATTTTAAGCTCTACTGCAAAGCCATAGTAATCAAAAACAGCTTGGTACTGGCACAAGAACAGACCTCAGGACCAATGGAATAGAATTGAAAACCCAGAAATGAACCCACAGACCTATAGCCACCTATAGGGAGCTAAAAAAATAGAATGGAAAAGACAGCCTCTTCAGTAAATGGTGCTGGCAAATTGGTTAATCACCTGTAGAAAACTAAAGCTAGATCCTTATATATCACTCTGCACCAGAACCAACTCCAAAGGGATCAAAGACCTCAGAGTCAAAGCAGAAATCCTGAGAACATTACAGGATGGCATAAAAGAAACCCTAGATCTCCTTAGCACAGGCCAAAATTTTCTTTATAGAGACCCAGAAACACAACAAATGAAAGAAAGGTTGGACAAATGGGATTGCATGAAGTTGCAGAGCTTCTGCATGGCAAAGGACATAGCTAGCAAAATCAATAGAAAGCCCACGGACTGGGAGAAGATCTTCACTAGTTATACAATGGACAAGGGTCTCATATCTAAAATATACCTGGAACTCAAAAAATTAAATCCCCCAACAACAAATCCTCAAGGAAACAACTGCCCAATAAATAAGTGGGCTAATGACTTACAGAGAAACTTCTCTGAAGAGGAAATAAGAATGGCCAATAGAAACATGAAGAAATGTTCAACCTCTCTAGCCATAAAAGAAATGCAAATCAAACCAACAACAATGAGATACTACCTCACTCCAGTTAGAATGGCTATAATCAAGAACTCTAATAACAACAGATGCTGGAGGGGATGTGAACAGAAGGGAATTCTACTGCATTGTTGGTGGGAGTGTAAACTTGTTCAACCACTTTGAAAAGTAGTATGGAGGTTCCACAAAAGATGCCACATAGAGCTCCCCTATGACCCAGCAATCCCACTTTTGGGCATTTACCCAAATGATCACAAACAAGACCATACTAAAGCTACCAGCACAACTATGTTTACTGCAGCATTATTTACCATAGGTAAGATATGGAACCAACCCAGATGCCCCCCAGTAGATGAATGGATCAAGAAAATGTGGTATATATACACAACAGAATTCTATGCCTCCATCAGAAAGAATGACATTGCCCCATTTGTTAGGAAATGGAAAGACTTGGAAAAATTATATTAAGTGAAGTAAGCCAGGCCTCATGATTTCCCTTATTTGCAATAACTAGTATATGTCTGAGACAAGCAGAAAAGGTCAGATAAGATGATGTTAAGTGAAATGAACCCCAAGATAAGGACACAAGTGGTTTTTTCTTTCTTGCTATTGTTTCTAACATATTTATAAGGTACCATATGAATTTTGTTGTTCTTTTACAGTGAAAACCCCTGTTTTCACTGTATTTGATGTTGGTATAATTTGAGGAGCGGGAGGGAAAATACAAATTGTTTAAAAGGGATACAGATTGACCCATTGCAACAATGAGATGTACAAGACACTGCTGAAAAACAAACTACAGTTTGGGCAGGGGCAGCGGCGGGGAGGGGGGAATGTAGTTGTGGAGATGGGAGGGAAGGGATGGTGGGGAAAAACAAAGGAAGTGGCAACAATGCTTGATAAGAAATGTACTCAATACCTTGCTCATGTGATTGTAACCCCTCTGTACAATATTTTCACAATAAAAACTTATTTAAAAATAAATCCTGTTCTTTTGTACAATTAATAAACACTAATAAAATATGAATATGTTGTAAAATGAGAGGTAAATCTCACTTAAAAACATGCGATCAAAGGCTTACTAAATGTGTGACATATTCTCATGTCAGCTGTGTCCCTATAGATCCAAGTGATGTCAGAGCAAATATGATTTGTGACAGCAGCTCTCCATGTCAGTCTGGAAATCTTGGACTATTATAACACATTATTCTTGATCCCTTGTGGTTTTTTATAACCTATAAATATCTTACAACAACAGTCTCTCTGTATATATGAAAAGTTCACTCATCATTCAGTTCTTTTAGTTCATAAGCATTACATAACACTAAATTACAGTTTTACTTTTGTTAATAGAAACATATAATAGAGTTTTTGGAAAATGAACTGTTTGTGTCTGTTTGTCTGTCTGTCTGAGTTTGACTATGCTGCACAGGGCTCAGTCTCTGAAGTATCATCAGAATGCCTATCTAAGTGAACTATTTAATTTATATTGTTAGACATTTCATTTTAGTGTATGTGTGTGTGTGAGAGAGAGAGACAGTGAGAGAGAGAGAGAGAGAGAAAGAGAGAGAAAGAGAGAGAATGAGAACTAAGGCTTAAACCCAGGGTGTGGGCATTACCTCTGAGCATTTTTGTTCAAGGCTGGTGCTCTACCACTTGAACCACACCTTTATTTCCAGCTTTTTTTTATTAGGAATTGGAGATGAAAGCTGATTTTTCTTGCTTGAGTTGGCTCTCAACTGTGATCCCCAGCCTATTGAGTAGCCAGATTTCTAGATATGAAGCCCCAGCCTGATATATATGATATAAATTATAATATATAATACATATTATGTAGTATTATATATAATACATAATATAACATGAAATATATATTATATAATACAGATAATATATATTACATATAATACATTATATATATATATATTATTTGAGGATTTTTACTTGGGCCACTCTTGCTTCTCATAAAACATACAAGCAAAGTCTTGTTACTGGCTCCTAGTCATAGATTGCCCAGGAGATATGAAAACATACCTTCTGAGTGTCCTAAAGACGTCCCACTTGTCTTGTTTCTTTTGTCCTGGGATACTCACACTGCAGCTGTTCTTTGTCTCTCTCTCTTTATTTTTGGTCGGTCCTGGGGCTTGGGGCTTGGATGCTGTCCCTGCACTCTTCAGCTCAAGACGAGTGCTCTACCGCTTGAGCCACAGCACCACTTCTGGCTTTCTAGTGGTTGACTGGAGATGAGTCTCACGGACTTTCCTGCCCGGGCTGCCTTTGAACTGCGATCCTCAGATCTCAGCCTCCAGAGTAGCTAGAATTACAGGCGTGAGCCACCAGCACCCCGCTGTTCTCGGTCTCTAATATGTCTAGTTTCTTGCAGTTCCAGGATGGACCATGTCAACAGAGCTTGGTGAAAATCTAGGACTCAAAGAGTATCCTTTCCCATCTCATCCCCACATGCTGTTGAATTTGACCTTTCCTCTTTTACCTCTCCCATCATTCACAGCTAACTTGTTCTTACAGAGTGTTCTTTTACTTTCTTTATTTGCATTACTTAGTTTAGGAAATTTCTCTCTACAGAGTGAACCTAACGTGAGTAGTGCTATTGATTTACTTGTAAATAACACTAGACATAACAAGGAATGAGTACTTTCTGTCTTCAATGTCTATGAAAGTACCCGAGTCACTTTTTACTATTTCTACTAGTTTCATCTATTGTTAAGTCTCCTTTTAAGTAAATCTGCTTTTACTCAAGCACAATTAATGATAAGCTAAAACTAGAGCTTTTCTTACCCCATCTACTACATTTGTTATTTAAAGGAACTGCATTTATATTACTATTAGATAAACAGGCATTTAGGATATTTTATATTTGGTATTTCCTGACAACCTCACCACCTACCTATCTGGCCCCAAATCTTGTTTATAATAACATATTTGTTGTTGTTGGAATGTAATCCACCTGAATATAGATGCTTAACAGTACTTAGTTTAAATGTATATCAACACAAATATGTATACCATTATGATCTTTCCTTTGTATAGCTCTCCAGTACTTTCTTCAACAGAATCTAGTTGTTATGGCTTGAATATGGAGTGTTTCCCATAGATTAATGTGTTGAACACTTGGTGGTGCTATTTTAAGAGATTCTAGAAGATTTAGGCCAAAAGGTTTCATTAGAAGGTGGGTTTCCACTGAGGGTGTGTTGGGGCATCTTTCTCTGAGCCCTTCTTGTTGCCCTCTCTCTCATTCCTATGTACAATGAGGTGAAGAACTCCTCTACTATATGCACTCACATTTCTATGATGTTCTGTCTAAGTTCACATGGCCAAGCAATCATGAATGAATCCTTTGAAACCATGAGCCAAAAAATTCTTTCCTTCTTTAGGTGGTTTCTGTCAAGTATTTTGTAATGAAAAGAGTAACTAATACAGAAAATGGGTACCAGGGAAGTGTGCTTGCTATTAAAAACCAACCTCATGTCTTTGGAACTGATTTGTTAGAAGAATCTGGACATGTTTGTAGAAGTAGGCTAGAAAATTTCTAGAATGCTATAATCAGAGTTCAGAAGGCCAAAATGCTGATGGAAATGTAGACAGCAAAAAAAATGGATTCATAAGATTTCAGATGGAACTTTTCTAGGAATTGAGCTAGAGTCCATGATGTTATCTTCTGGAAAATAATTTGTCTGCATTTTGTATCCTGGGACTGAACGTTACTGAATTAAAAAGTAATGGATTAAGTAAGTTGAATAAGGATATTCCAAGGCAGTACAGCATTTAGGCTGGGTATAGTTATTGCTATTTTTAGTAAGATTTACAGCCTGAATTGAGAGCAAATACCTGAACAGAAGGGTTTGAAAAACATTTAGTTGGCCCAGAAAAAGAACTTTAAGAGTTTTAAAAGGCTTCATTAAGCCACTAGAAAAAAGTCCAATACTTTACACAGGGACAATACAAGGATGCACTGAAGGCATCTCAGGAACTGGCCAGCTTCCACTGATGGTAGGCTACAGGGTGAAAAAGGGTAGATTCATCTTACAGACTTTCTCTTATGAAGAAAGAACCCTTAGGATACGCTGCTTGATCAAGACCATTTGGGAAGTTGTTTCTCCAGGACTTGTTTCACTGTGTGTAGTTGCCCAGGCTGCTACAGCCATAGTCCAAGGGGTCCCAGCTACTGATCAAGCTTGCAACATCCCTGAACATAATCCACATGACACTGGTTTTACAGGCACAGAGAATGTATGGTCAGGAGGCTTCTATTCAGATTTCACGGGAAGGTCTGGGAGGGCAGATAATGTGTAGCGTTCCCTAAGTGGGCAATGTGTGAAACTTTGAGATTGAAGCCTATGCTACAGTACAGACTCCATGAGGTTGGAGATGGCAGGAATGTAGACCATCTGTGAGGAAAAGCCACAGGCAATGAGTACAGCCAGATCAAGAGAGAGGCCCACAAACAGTAAGACCATCAAGTGGGACTGCCTAAGGCCAGTGGAGCTCACATTATGCCACCACTGTGCACTCCATACCAAATAGGGAGTTAGTATTTTCCCTGAGTCTCAGAAGAGACTTTGGACTTTGACCTTCGAACAATGTTGGAGCCATTCTTTTTTCTTTAATTAATAAGTTTTTTTATTGTGAAAATACCATACAGAAGGGTTACAATTACATGAGCAAGATGATGAGTATATTTCTTATCAAGCATTGTTGCCTCCTCCTTGGAGCCATTTTTAAAATGGATTAAAGACATTCTGCACTACAAGATGGCCACGCGACTTTGGTGACCCAGGGTAGAATATAATGGTTCGAATGTTTCCTTATAGGTTCATGTGTTGAACACCAGATGGTGGTTCTATTTTGAGAAGCTCTGGAAACTTTAGGAGATGAGGATTAATTAGAGGAAGTGGGTTGTGGAGCACTGGGGATTTAGAGGTATCTTTTCCATGGCCTTCTTTCTAGCTCCCTCTCTCTGCTTTCTGCCCACTATGGAGTTCCCACTTCATAATGTTCTGCCCAAGTGCCTGGAACCAAGCAATCACGATGGAACCTTCTGAAACCATGAACCAATATAAATTCTTCCTCCTCTATGCTCTTTCTGTCACAATGAGAAAGGTAATCACTGCCCTAAAAGTAATAAACTTCAGAAGCATGCTCACATTACTCAAGCAAAAATGCTACTTGTCTTTAGAATTCAAGAAAGCCTCTCAAGATGTGGACCTAAATACAACACCTCAAATGCCAGTTTTCTTCCTTTTCAACAGACCTGGGAAGAGAATGGACATGGCAAGCACATAACAGGTACTTTCCATCTGTGAGCAATGATAACCTTCACAGTGATTGGAAGTAGGTATTACCATTCCCATTTTATAGATAAGAAGCCCCAGTACAGAGAAGATTAAAATATTCTCCTGAACTTTTGATGTGGGGACATGTTTGGTGATTGAAAAATGAAACCATTAAAAATCACCCAAAATAACAAAAGACTGTGCAAGACTAGTATTCTCCCACTGCACTTGACACTGTTACCACAAGCTGATAGAGTGAGGGTCAGCAACTAGGGTGGGAGGAGGCTTAGAGGTGGTGTTAAGTCATGATGGGCTGAAATACTGAGATTGACTGAGCCTGGTAATTAGAAGTTAGGGATGCTTATTGTATAAAACTTTGTATTAAGATATTCTTACCTTTCCTCTTTTGATAGAGCTGTTTAAATGCAACCTTATTAAAATAGCTTAATTAAAATATATGCTTCAAATATATGCCTAAAATATATGGACTGCTTTGGTTATCTAAACTTCCAAATACGGATGCTGGAATTTAAACTCAAGTCTATGACATTAAAGCCTATGGTTTATTACACCATAATTGCTAAAATCAACTGCCATTCTAATATGCCATAACAACTATCCCCTTGTATCTGTACACATGTAAAAAGCCCAGTTTGGGTAAGAATGTTGAAAGGGGTGACATTGATCAAGACGCACTGTACTCATAAACTGCTTTGTTAAATGGCAAATCCTTTTTACAACTACTTAAAGATAATAAAATAAAATAAAAATTAAAAAATTCCCCAAACTCTCCCTGACTGTCTAAATGATTTACAGCATATTGACTGTAGTTGTTGTAATGAAAAAGCAATTGTCCAAGTTTTCCCTGGAGAATATTCTCGGTAACAACAATACATGCTCCTGGAAAGTCATGAGTTAGAAAATGAGAACCAAATGAACTCACAGCTGGGAAGAGTCAACAATAATTAATTGAACACTAGTCATTCTGCACAGACTATGTCTGCATATCCTTGAGAGAACAAGCTCATTGAAGGGCAGAGGCCAATTATTTGGATATGCTTAAAGAATTTTAACTTAATAATTATTTTAAATTAAAAAAACAGCTTATTTGAGGACTAGTAGGCTATAATAGTTATCAATGCCATCACTTGAATTTCAATATTGTAACAAGTGTACTTGAAAAAAAATCACCTAAGTTAAGTTTACATTTCATTTTGGACAACAGCAGCAGAGAGGAAACAGTGTCATTAAAAGGAGTTTTATTCTGACTCACTGGCTAAGAAAATGGGAACAGTTTGAGATCTTCCGTGTTGTTTCATTTTAATGAGCAGTGAGCATTTTTCATGTCCTTATTAAATGGTTAATTGTTTCTCTTAGTCTCATTATCACTGCCAGAGTGTCCTCTCCATTGTTTCATGACCAAGATAATGCCTTTTCGTTTCAACAGAAGATCAGAAAGTCAAATCTCATCTCTCACATGTGGTTGTTAATAAAACTCACACAGTGCTACTCAAGGTGCCCATGGGGATTGCACAATTATTTATCTTTTCTTATGGTTTTCTAGAATTACTGTGATTGTATTTTCACAAAGTAAATGTATCTCTACCAATTAAAGCAGTGGTGGGTTAAGAATATTCATCAGAGTTGTGTGAAAGGATATTGTTCATAGGATTTTGATCAAAGCACCAAAATTAAACTGCTGTTATCATGCATTCAACTCAAGTGTTAAATTAAAATGCTCAGCAACTTTGGAATTTATTTCAGCAGATGTTAACTATTTATGAAAATAAACATGGTACAGGACTTGCATTCATGATATGATTCTTTGTTACATTAAAAGTACTAAAAAATATAACCCTACTACAAAACTTTCCAGTTATAGTTTATGGTACATGACCAATTTGAATGACTGTTAATTCAGGTCAATTTAAATGTTCAGAAGCATAAAATTCTAATAAATCTTCTTTTGGTCTCTATCTGTTTATCTTATTTGCTTCACCCTTTTCTTGGGAGGCTACAAGACTAATAAAGTGCATTCATTAAAAAATCTGAGGCTACCAAATTGCATACAGTATAATCTTTCCTGCTGTTTAGTGGAAATTTCATTCTATCTATGATAATGCTGATAATGCCTGTAGTAGAAGTGACCAGCTGTACTTTCATGCCATTAGCTGTCATTTTGATGCTAAAATTTTAGCCTGCTGTGTGTGAGATGTGACTGAACATGCACAGTTCCCATCAAAGGTAATTTTCTGTGCAATGGTGTGTAAAATTTACCTCTAATTATGATAAGGTCACTGATGGGTCATTTATGATATACTCTCTGGAGGCAATAGTAGTACATAACTTTCTGAGTGATTCATCTGGAGGGATTGAATTGGTTTGATCATGACTCAATAGGAAATTAAACTCTCTTAGGAAATGATTCCTCAGCAATATTTGTGGTTTTAAAGGAATCCAGAGAGGAGTAGTATGCATATGGTGAAGGCTGTGGGATCAAGAAGACTTCAGATTGAATCCAGAATCTCTAGCCTTGGAAGATAATACACAATCTGATCTCTGACTCTGGCTTCCATTTTAAGGGATGTGTTCTCTCACTCCCTGGGTTTGGTACCACTGGCCTTTCCTGATCTTGGCACATGCCATGATCATCCTCTTCCTCCACATGCCTGACACTATTATTTTTCCACTTTCAAATCAGTGGGAATATACAACATCTAATGTCAAAACTATCTAAAGTTTCTTCTGAGAAGCCTGATGGGAGTCCTCTCTGTCAAGTAGTCAGTTCCAGTTAATCACTGTTGTATCATCTTACTGATGTTAATGAAGTACTAATCACAGTTGAAATAATTTATTTACTGTTTGTTGTATAATTAAATTTACATATGCCCATGGGAGGTTAAATAAAGTATACCTTAATTAGAATACCTACAATCTTGACATTCTACCAGCATTAGCTCTTTGTCACTAGTACAATATTGCTTGATAAAATGGATTAAAAAGGACATCTTACTTAATAAATCAGGACTGCAAAACAGTATGAAAACAGAACTACTCATAAGAAATTTTAATGAAATAGTCACTGTTGTGATTTTTTTTGTTACACTGTTATCACCATAGCCCTCTATGAAAGAAGACTATGATAGTCACTTACACTTTAATTATTAGTATTTTTGGAAGAGAGTTTTTGATAGACTCTCTTCTTTAGAGGAACAAAAATTGATATAATAAATATTAATTTATATTTATTTAAATTGATCATATTTTGTTTTTAATTCTCTCTCCCAGCAATTCAATTTAAGTATTAACTTTTCAAGTGGTTTTTATTCAACTAAATATTTGTCAACAAATGACAAAGTACTGAAGGACTAGAAAATAAATCTCATACCCCTATCACTGATGCAAATCATAGCAACAACAATTCTTACCACAGGGTCCAGTCGTGGCCACAGTATGGCTGAACATTTCCAAGGTAAAATCCCAGAGATTGAGTGACTTCCACAAGATTGGAAAAGTCAAGACTTATGCTGTTGAACAGAACAGATGTCATGATAATCTCATCAATAGCCCACACATCTTCTCCTTGGGAGGAATGATATGGCTGCCACCATCTGAACTGAATTCCAAACTGTCGTGCATCATCTGGTAACTCTACAGAGATTATTCTACAGGGAAAAAATTTAAAATTCATATTACCTCAAGGTCATCAAATGCAAGTATTTTAGTAAGATAGTATTTATTGCTCTGATATATAGTATTAAAAATATTTTTATCTGCATTAAATCCATCTACTGTCAACAAGAAAAACTTAGGGTTAGGCAATGATTCGAATGGTATAATGCTTGCCTAGCAAGCAGTATGATGAGAGCCTCACTAACAAGTGTGAGACCCTAAGTTCAAACCCTAGTATTGCCAAAAAACAAAAGGTTCTACTGTTATCCATATTCTTTTCAGATGCTCAATTTCTTGTATGTCTCAATGTCTTCTAAACACATGAAAAATGGGATTGTGTTTTCATTCCACTGCTCTCAGTAAAATACAGTTGTTAGAGTAGGACTCATCAGGATGTGATGGGAGATTGTGGACAGTTTATTACACATTACAGTTGGGGGCTGGCTGGAGCCATGGCACTTCTTCATTCCTATACATTTAGCAGAGTACACACAGGTCACTTGCTGTGTCATGACAGCTACAACAAACCTGTATCTGACAAATGGGGAAGAACATTAAGAATAATATCTAATTTCAAGGAGCAATTATTGTACGCAGCAGCAGGAACCATGCATTAATTGCCACTGCAACGACATCTGCTTGAAAGCTTCATAAATCACAGTACCATGCTGCTTACATCCTTATACAAAGTGAGATGTGAAACAAACAGCAAGTGGGACATTTGTCTCCATCAGTGCACAATTACACTCCAGGAGAGGTACTTGCAGTAAATGCATGCTGAAGAGATTGAAGGCTTTTTTCTTTTTCTTTCTCTTAGTGAGCAAAGCAAAACTTCCTGGGCCAAATGACTAGTTGGATAACTACTTAGAAATGCAATGTCCAAGCATGAAATTCCTGGCCCATTACATTGATTTTCATATCTTTATTTTGTTAATTAAAAAAAAAACAACCACACCTACTATGATTTCTTATCTATTGAAAAATAATGTCTATTTTCCTTTCAAATCATCTGTATATGGACAGACTAAATAGAAGAATATGACTAACACCACTGATTAAAAAACTGGCAGGAGTTTTTGTCATGTGAGAAAACATTTCTTTTCTCTTTTTTTTCTGTCATGGCTCTTGAATTATGGGCCTGGGTGCTGTCCCTCAGCTCTTCAGCTCAAGCAAGTGCTCTACCACTTGAGCCACAGCACCACTTCTGGTTTTCAGTTGGTTAATTGGAGATAAGAGTCTCACGGACTTTTCCTGCCCAGGCTGGCTTTGAACCTTGATCCTCAGATCTCAGCCTCCTGAGTAGCTAGGATTACAGGCACTGGCACCTGGCTAAACACTTTATTAAATAATAATAATAATTCATATACAAATTCAGAAATATAAACTTAAGAACCCATAAACTAGAAGGATTTAGCTAATACATTTATGTATTTTAAATTCTTCCATAATCTGCTGACTTTTCTACTAATGGAATTTATCAGAATAATAAAACTTACTTAAGTATTTTAGTAATTGTCTCTCTATATTTTTCCAGAGATTTGTTTATTAAATAATTACTTGTATTTTTCATAATATATGGAAACAAAATAATTGAGCTGAACTCAATAATGCAAGGATCAGACGCTGATTTAACAATTTAATTTGTGGAACACTGGTATTAGAAAACTAATTTTCCTTTATGTCAGTAATTCTAAAATCAGTAAATATTCTCCAAGAACATAGTATAATTAGAAATAACTTAAAAATAGAATTTCCGGGCAAGTTTTAATGAGAACATTGTAGTGCATGCATGTGATAACAATGACCAATAGTTTCATGGTAAAGTAGTTATGACCTGAGTCAGGCTCTTATGTTGGAGTTCTTGTTCTGACATATAATGTAGATAATTTTGCAAAAAGAAAGATAGTTTATGCACCTCTGCATTATCATATGTGGAACTGGGATAATATTAGTCCTATGGCAAGGGCCAGAGGACTTTGCCTGTTTCTTTCTCCTGTGTCATTACCTAAACCCCACAAATCTTCACTGCATATAGTTTGATTATGAATATCACCCTGATAAGATGTTTATACAGAGAATAGGAGGTAAAAATATCCTTTTCAAGGGTAAGCAGATTCTAAATGACAAAAGGTTTTAGAATCTGTACATTGTAACTTGAGGTGGAGATGGAAGTCTACTGATTTCTCTACTCTTCTATATGCCAATGGGGCTGGTATGGATAACAATGGGACCATTTGGAGTTATCAAATGAGAACCCAGAGACTTGGGTCAACATCTAGTTTCAGTCTTCCTTTGGTGGGTAAGTACTAAACAGACAGATTTGTTTGAAAAAATGTTTGATAAGTATATGTACCATGGGATTGGGTGACATGATGAAACCATGAGGAGATAAAATACAGTAATTCAAGGCATAAAATTCATCTAAGATTTGACTTAGTAATAATTTTAGAATATAAAAATCCCTATAGTTAAGAGTGCTTTTTAATTTTAAAGGAAATATATTCTATATTAATAAAAGTATCAATTAGTTTGCAAGATACTCTAGTCAGTTTCAATTAAATGACTTAATTATTACATTTTAAATTTTATAAATAATAAGCAGACAGAGTTATTTGCAGAATGAAGCACAGACAAGCAAATTATGTACGTAGCCAACTAGTATATATAATTTGTAGATCACATTTTTTAAAACAACTTTGGCATAAAGGAACAATGTGAAACTTCCAGCAATTACAGGCAGAAATTTATACAGAAGGGAAGTGCAGCAAATAGCCCAAGGCATCAAGATATATTTAACTCATCTATGAAGGATTACTGTGGTTTGTATTATTTATCAAATGGAATATAATTTAGGATCTAGAGTATATGAAATTCTATTTCTGCCATGTCACTTTTTATTAATATTGGTGAGAGAAAGGAAGGAGGAAGAGCTTCACAGATGAGGGAAGTATAAGGAAAATCAAAGCATTTGGAGACCACTACTGGGTCTCATTTTTAAAAGCTCTCCAGTCTGATCTTAATCTTTCAACCTATGCACATACCTAATAATGAGAAGCCACCTTGGTCCTGCTCAGAAGAAAAATGTTGCTGTCAAATGACAGGCAAGATTAAACACACATTGGCAATAGAACATTAAATGTGTCATTATTTTTTATTTCAACAAAGATTAATTAAACTTCATGATAGAGATTGATTACTTAAGTTTTGTAGTTGTCCATCCTTGTCAGGAAAAAAACCTGGTCTTTGAATCAAGTTAACATGAAATGATAATACTTTCTTCATGATTTTAACATTATCACCTTGATTTTTATTTAATTTTCTGGTAATGTTCACTACAGAGAGTCTGTGAGACATATCTCTAAGATTCATTTATTCATACTTAGTGAAAAGTTGAGTTTAGCTTTGTATTTTTAGAGAGCGCATACTCAACACAGCTGGTACATTAAAAATTAAATGTATAAAATTTAGGTCATAATAGATGTTAATGATTATTTCATTTGCTATGGAAATAAAATTTTGTGTTCATTTGTAAATAGATAAACATGGGGGTGGTCCTAAGCCAAACTGTAAAATATGCCAAGCGTGTTATCAGTGCCCCATTCTCTTGCATCTCAAACCCTGTGTTTTCTCATGCAAGTCTTCTCTTCTCATATGTTCTATGATTAAAATCAATTTCCCAGAATGGAATGGTGTTAATTTCTATAGATCACTGTGAATACAAACCATAATGAACTCCTATATTGTATTTTAATTTTAAACTTTCATTTTGAGATTTCTCATGTTCTTCTTCCATTGCTCTTTTTAAAGGAGTAGCTGAAAAACTAGCAGGAAAGAGTATCTTTAAATTCTATCATTAATGGTAGGGACTATCTACTGAAGGATGCTTTTCCCAAATAAAACAAATCTGACAATTGTGCTAGGTCATGAAATGTACACACTAGAGGCAAATACAAGTAGAATGAAGAAAATCTATCCTCACATATAATGGTGTGTGTGTGTGTGTGTGTGTGTGTGTGTGTGTGTCTCCTTGGGCTTTAACTCTGGACTTTAGGCATTGTCCCTGATACTTTTATTCCCACAAGACTAGCACTCTACCAATTATGGGCTATTTTTTTGGTGAGCTAATTGGAGATAAGAGTCTCAAGGCTTTTCCTGTCTGGGCTAGCTTTGAACCTCAGTCCTCAGCTCTCAAAAACTTGAATAGTGAGGATTACAGGTGTGAACCAGTGGCTCACACTGGCACCTGGTCCACACATACCACTTTTGTCAGGAAATCAATATATAATAGAAAAGTTCTTTTGCACTCACTACTTAATTTAGTGTCATATTTAAATCATATCTCAGAACGTAAGATGCAGGAATAATTTTTTAATTATCAAAAATCATTGACTCCTTTATTTGCAATAACTAGTATATGTCTGAGACAAGCAGAAATGGTCAGATAAGTTGATGTTAGGTGAAATGAACCCCAATATAAGGACTCAAATGGTTTTTCTTTCTTACTATTGTTTCTAACATATTTATAAGATGATTTCTTTGTTGCTTTGTATGTCCCTCCCCCATGAAAACCCTTGTTTCCACTGTATTTGATGTCGGCATAATTTGGGGAGGGGAAGGGAAAAAACAAATTGTTTAAATAGGGATACAGGTGGACTCATTGCAACAATGAGATGTACAAAATGCTATGTTGTAAAACGAACATTACAACTTTGGCATGGGGGGGGCAAGGGAGGAGTGAGGAGTGGGGGGAGGAGGGGTGGGAGATGGGAAGGGATGGGAAGGGGAAACAAAGGAGGAGGCAACAATGCTTGATAAGAAATGTACTCATTACCTTGCTCATGTAATTGTAACCTCTCTGTACAGTATTTTCACAATAAAAAATAATTAGCTTATATACTGTTTTGTAGAATGGGAACTTCTTCATACAACTACTTAAAGATAATGAAAAAATAAAAAATCGTTGGGACAAACAGATGAAAGTGGTTCATTAGTTATTCATGACAAGACATATTGATCTTTGTCTATTCATCTCTCAGTAAAAAACAAAAACAAAAACAAAAAAACAACCAAAAACACTTAAGAGTCTTACACCATTTGAACCATAATTTTCTCAGGAAAGAGATAGCATTTTTTTCCAAATGCTTTTCAACATACCTAGGTTCATGATAGCTGAGATATGAATAGTGTTCCAGGAGTTTCCAAGTAATCCCATTATCATAGGAATAATGCAACAAAACTCCTTCACCAGGCTGGTCAGGGGCTTTGCATGTGCTCAGAACAGACTTGCTCCCCAGTCTCAGTGTGAACTGGAGAAACCTAGACATGAATTACCTATCATTAGTGCTTGAAGAAACATTTTTATTCACAAAAATAAACTTTGGTTTTAAAAGAAATTCAGAAAAAATATGTTAAATAAGTCAGGCTCAGAGAGACAAATAGTGCATATGATTTATCTCATATGTAGAAGCTAGCTTTAAAAATACAAACATGCATGATAACCTATGCAGAACTTTATTCATTTATACACAAACTGACCAAAGTATGGTATAGTTAGTGGAGGAATCCAATGGTATTACTCCTCTGGACAACTTAAGTACTGTTTATTGAAATAAACCAGGAAGTGGAAATACATTTTAGAAGAGTGGGGCAAAGAAGGAGTGCATGAATGGAGGAAGGGAAGGTGAGCAAATGCAGCTGTTTTAACTAATGCAGATTATGTAAAAACTGAACTACATAATTTAAGAACAGGGATGAGAGAGGGAAAATGGGGGAGAACAATGGAAGAAATGACACTGATCAAGAAACATTGTACTCATAACCTAAGCTATGGAATTGTAACCTTATTGTGTAACTACATGGTAATAATAATAATAATAACAATAAACTGTTTCTGGAACAAACAAGAATTTCAAACAAATTTCAAATGACCTATCCCAATTCTGTAGGTTTCCATTCACCCTTCTTATTTAAGATGTTAGTAATTTCACTGTGAGAGGTATGAATATGGGTAGAAGATGAGGTCAATGTGCACATTTCATACAGATAAATATCCATAAAGTATAGCTCTATGTTCATACATATATGTACACTAGATACTTGTGTACATACACTTAAAATGTCAATCACTCTTTTACTGCATTATTTATTAGGCACCGGGGGAAGATGGGGAGTAAATCTAATCAGCCTCTGCAAGCTGTCAAATAAATAAAACTACATGAATAATTAACTACTGCTTGGCTTAAGAACACAGTTGTGATGCGAATATCTCATATTTTTAAAAAATCTAGTCAGTCATTAGTATCTCAAAATCATCTTCTAATTTATAAAAAATGAGAGCAAATTAACCCTAAATATACAGAACTCCATTAAATACCAGTTAAAAACTAGAAGATGTGTAAATCAGGGAGAAAAAAAAGGATACAAATTCAATAAAGAGCCAAGATTAACATTAGTATCTGGTTTCTGCAACCTTGGCTTCACTCACCTGGATTGTGAGCTGTCCAGAAAAGATGTAATCAGCTGACGCCTTCCATCTTTGTTGAAAACTAGCGCCTTACCACTGGCTAAGACACCACAACCAAAGCTGACTTCAGCACCACGGATAGAGTAAAAGTTATGGTAAGAGGAGAGCCTGGAACTGCCAA
The DNA here is from genome assembly GCF_000151885.1 of Dipodomys ordii. NCBI lineage: Eukaryota > Metazoa > Chordata > Mammalia > Rodentia > Heteromyidae > Dipodomys > Dipodomys ordii. The sequence continues at coordinate 3,356,957 of NW_012267411.1, read as the reverse complement.
AGCTTTCAGAAATAAACATGGGGAATGTCTGGGATGCCATCTCACATGCTGGTCCAGAAAATCCAGGGTCACATCTGAGAGAAATACATGAAATCAAAGTTAAGCCACTGGGCCTTTCTGAGATTCCTCAATCTACATTGAGAAAGAGAAAGTCTAGAGGCTAGGATTTGATTAAACTGTAAATGAAGCTCATTAGTCTTTGTAAAGTACTGGATCTGAAAACATGATAAGGGCTAATTGACTGTAAACATTCCAGAATGGGCTTTACACAGCCCTACTATAAAAAAGCTTATGATTAAGACAATAATTCAATATTCTCCTTCCACTACTGCCACCAATTTATCTAAAATGTATCTATAGTCTACATGTAGCAACTTAAGCTCATTGAAAGGTATATGCATTTACTTTTATTCTTCATGCTTACATATTTCTGAGAGAAGCAACACAAATACCTTTAATAAAATATCTAAAAAAAGCTTTCTTAAAGAACATAAAAATATGTATTATGTAGTAATTATTTGGATATTTTTGGTAAGAAGTCTATTTTCAAATATTTCAGACCAATGGCCCTTTAAAGGGAATGTGTACTCTGAACTACAGAAAGTTCCATAGCAAAATGACATTGTTCTTCTATGAGCACGCAAATTAGCAGTGCTTCAAGAAAAGCCTAAGCTACGTGTGTCTCCACCTCCAACAATCTACTGCTCTGAAAATGTGTTGTGTTTATGTTAGCTGACTAGAATAAATGCAGAACTCTCCAAGTCTCCCCTCATCACAGCTGGATTGGTAACTGAATACCAGAAATATATTATATTTTAAGGAATCTATTTATCAGGAATTAACTTCGAATTCGTTTTGTTTTGTACTACACTATTTTTTTTTCTCACTACATTTATAATGTTAGGAAGACAGTGTCTGTTTTGGATGAGGGACCTCACAGAAGCATTCAAACTTCCTGAAGTCTGAAATAAATCTTTTATGAAACAAGTATACCAATGAAATGATATTTTGGCATGATTCAGAAGATTTTTCTTTACTAGTGTTACTAAAACTTGAGTCTATGCTGGGCTTCTATAGGATCCATGAAATGTGTGAATGTGTTTATTGTCAAATTTTATGTGCATTGGGTTTTCTTGGAGAGAAGGCTCTCCACTGGACAAGTAGAAACTTCCATCATAATGTATATTTTTACCTGTGTTCTTAGAGGAAACCTATTCTAGATATCTGATTTGAAATATTTTAATTGGGTTGTTTCTTTTATAAATTCATGATCATTGTAATGAATAAAATTATATACATATTCCTTTACAAAGATTTTAGTTGTAAGTATGCATATCATGGATGCATTTAAATAACCTGCTGGCACTGGCTGAAGGTTATAGTGCTGAATTACTGTTTTAAGGTTTTTTTTTTAGTTGCAGTTTTCATCAGTTTATCAAAGAAGATGCGTGTTAAAATTCTAAGACTTCATGCTATTCTAGTAGCATGCTACACTAGTAGCATGAAGTCTGCGGGTTGTCTTAGTGTCTTACGAAAACTTAGGAGTTGGGTGTTGATGGCTCAAGCCTGTAATACTAGCTATTTAGGAGTCTGAGATCTGAGGATCAGGGTTTGAAGTCAGCCTAGGCAGAAAAGTCCATGGGACTCTTACCTCCAGTTAACAAATAGGAAAGAAAGTAAGAAGTGGGGCTGTGATTTTAAGGGACAGCACCCAGGCCCTGAGTTCAAGCCCCTCTCCTCATTCTGGCACACATGTGCACACGCATGAATGCACATGCACACAACACATAAACCCAAACTTAGGGAAGGAAGAAGGAAAGGAAAACAATATTTACTGAACATATAAATGAGGCTTAAAACAACCTATTTTGCATGTTATCTTGTGTATATAGTCAGCCTTTGAGTAGTCAAACTATTTCCAAAAAAGGTTAAGAAAAATCAACTAAATTGGATCTTCTTAAAGTCAGAAAACTGAATGTAGTTTACCATGACAACAAATTGGAATTTGTATTCCCGATGAGACTATCTAGCGCCAGAGTGCATTTCAGGATAAGTGTGTTTTTATGCATCTTAAATATGTCTTCTTGGGACTAGTGATTGGGAAAAATTGGTGACTATTTAGAGATGAGACACATTTAGTCAATTTTAATATACTGGTTCTAGAAGTTCATTATTTTAAATAAAGAACTATGCATTTAGGGTAAATGCAGAAAAGAATGAATTTCATTTTTATCAAACAAAAACAAAGCAAAACAAAAAGTCCTTGTGGCCTTTGTTTTCTGGCAAAATAGGGTTATAAGCAATGAAATGATGTTCCCCTGACTTTCAAACCCCAGTGATTAATCCACCTACCCATAAATATAGCTTGCTATTCACCATGTATATCAGGAAAAAACCTGCCAGGGTTAGGACATATTGGGTGACACTTCTGAAGGAAATGCTTTGATGTTCTCTCTCTTCATTAGCATCTCTAACTGGGTTATTAGACTTATCAGGTTAGTGAACTGGCAGTTGAAAAATTGAGGCTTGGGATTGTAGATAGGTAAGAAAATGTTAGGGAGCAGAGGTGGGTGGGATCCTGGTATCAGCTATGGTAATAACAAAAGGCAAAATGTGTGTGTGTGTGTGTGTGTGTGTGTGTATTGGAAGCTGCAGAGGCTCTCAAATTCAAGCAGCTGCTTCTAAGAAATAACTAGCATTGATTGGATATACATTTCTTTTCTATGCTGTCTTGTTCATACTCAATAAAACATATTACTGGAAAAAAGAAGTGGCCAAATGTTTATCTCATTTACAAATAAACAAAGGCAATAAATATTACATAAAATCTTGTTAAAAGAGAGAAAAATTAAATTTCCAACTGAAAGTTATAGAAACTATTCTGTAAAAGTTTAAAGGCTACAATTATCAGGATGATTCATGGTGTCAAAAGAACAGTGTCCAAAAGCATAATGGTATTATTCACACTTATTTTAATATTATTTGAAATGCACCACACAGCGGATGAACAGCAGACAAAGACAACAACTTGAGAAAAATGTCAATGATTCATGTAATTGATGTATCCATATTTTGGCAGTAAGAATATTATCAAAAAGCATGGAGATATATGCTTGCTTTGAAACATAAACTTCTAAATTCGTCACGTTTTTAGAAAACATTTTCATTGTGCAGAATAATCTTTGTTAATTAAATTCATTAAAATATATTTTAAAAAACTAACCTTTTTAATCTCAGTGCTTACAAGTGTGTGTCTCATGGGTATAATTTCTAAATGATCAGGTTCAAAGCCCTTTTAGAAGTTTTCTATTCATTAGTTAATTACTCAATTTGTTTTTGTTTGGAGCTATTGAAAACTTATTTTTGTAACAAAGATTGCCTGTTGGTTCAGGAATTCCCAGGATATTTGATTATTACGTGTTAATACAGTAATGACACATAATGAATGTGATTATCCATTCTTGGTATACATTTAAGATAACTGACTAGTGGTAAATTAGACATTACACAAATACTATTAAATTTCAGAGGTGGAGGAAGAGATAGGGAAACCGGGCAAAGAGTGTACAACATTTTAACCAATAAAAACCTGGGCATTGTGGTACATGCCTGCAGCATGTAGCATGTTGAGGTCTAAGTACCAGGGTCCAGGACAGCTTGAGCAAAAATGTGGGATCCTATTTAAAAAACCACTATAAGCAAAAAGGGTTGGGGCTAAGAATTAAGTGTAGGGCCTGCCTACCAAATCCAAGTTCCTAAGTTCAAATGACAATACCACCAACAAAACAAAACAAAACAAAATCAAAACACCCGTAGGCTTATAAAGTTATGTCTAAAGATGATGAGTTCTCATATTAAATATGCTCAATTTAGCTCAGTTTCCTTTAATTTTAGGTCTGTGGATCAGTACTGATTTTTTAAAAAATCATTGTTGATATTTTTTGTGCCAATTTTGGGGCTTCAACTCAGGGCCTGGGTACTGCCCCTGAGCTTTTTTGCTCAGTGCTCACACTCTACCACTTGAGGCACAGCTCAATTTCTGGCTTTTTGTTTCACTAGAGAGAAAAGCCTTACAGATTTTCCTGCATGGGCTGGTTTTCCAACTGTCTTCTTCAGATGCTAGCCTCCTAAGTAGCTAAAATGACAGACATGAGTCACTGACACCCAACTCATTATTGATTTTTAATCAATATATACAAAGCATGCTAAAAATTAAAGTGTGAAGCCAGGCACTGGTGGCTCATGCCTGTAATCCTAGCTACACAGGAGGCTGAGATCTGAGTATCATGGTTCAAAGCAAACCCAGGCAGGAAAGTCTGTGAGACTCTTATCTCCAATTAATCACCAGAAAACAGGAAGTAGCACTGTGGCTCAAGTGGTAGAGATCTGGCCTTAAGGTGAAGAGCTTAAGGACAGTACGACCAACATATTCACACACACACAAAATTAAAGTATGACTCATGAACACTAGAACAAGTTTATGGGGAAGAATGTAACTAAAGTCAGAGAAGCTATCCATCCAGATATAAGGAATTCAAATTGTCCACAAATTTACCTGAGGATTTCTAAGCCTATACATTAATTTTGCTTACAAAGTGTATTGAAATTATACTTAATTTCTATTTTGAGTTTCCTACTTTTTGTTTCAAAAACATTTAAGCCAAGAAAAGTCTATCAAAGTAAATGAAAATGATTTTGGGCATTGATATAGAATGTACCCATCACATAGGAGAAGTGGACATATTATTTTCAAAGCTTACTTGCAGCCATGACGTGTGCACTGTCCTCTGCCAGAACAGAACTTGAGACATGATGGTCCAATATACACTGCAGGGAAAAAGAAATAATGTAAAAGATGGCAACCTAACTGGAAAACTAAGAACATCACTAGTATTTCAAAGCAGTACCTATAAAATATGGCCTGCTGTGTGTATGTTGGGTAATAGGAACCCAGGGTAGCATGCTGAGTGCTATGTAACAGGGTAGGCACTTAGTTTAAAAGCTTTGGAACTGTTTAACTTCCATAAATAATCCTTCTAGGATTTTAATGTTTCATACCAAAGAAAATAGGACTATATAATTTGGATTCCTTAACGGAGTCTTTTCTGATAAAACAGTTTCAGACAGGATATTAGTGCTTGTGTTTCGAATGTACATACACTTATATTCTTTAGGCAGAAATAAAGAATGTTGAAAGAAGAGACATTAATCAAGATGCAGTGTATTCATAAACTGCTTTGTTAAATGGCAATTCTTTTATACAACTACTTAAAAGATAATGAGCATTTTCTTAACAAAGAAACAGAAGAAGTAATTTCAAAAAGAAAAAAAGAATTTATAAAGGATCAATTTGATCTATCACAAAATGGAGATGCTACAGCTATACTTATTTTTTCTTCCTTCCTTCCTTCCTTCCTTCCTTCCTTCCTTCCTTCCTTCCTTCCTTCCTTCCTTCCTTCCTTCCTTCCTTCTTTCCATTTCCTCCTTTCTCTCTTTCTCCTCCCTTCCTTCCTTCCCTCCCTCCCTCCCTTCACCTAAATGCTGAGCTTGATTAACTATGTGATATT
>NW_012267411.1:3306556-3351340 GCF_000151885.1 Dipodomys ordii | reverse complement strand
ACAAAGGAGGAGGCAACAATGCTTGATAAGAAATGTACTCATTACCTTGCTCATGTAATTGTAACCTCTCTGTACAGTATTTTCACAATAAAAAATAATTAGCTTATATACTGTTTTGTAGAATGGGAACTTCTTCATACAACTACTTAAAGATAATGAAAAAATAAAAAATCGTTGGGACAAACAGATGAAAGTGGTTCATTAGTTATTCATGACAAGACATATTGATCTTTGTCTATTCATCTCTCAGTAAAAAACAAAAACAAAAACAAAAAAACAACCAAAAACACTTAAGAGTCTTACACCATTTGAACCATAATTTTCTCAGGAAAGAGATAGCATTTTTTTCCAAATGCTTTTCAACATACCTAGGTTCATGATAGCTGAGATATGAATAGTGTTCCAGGAGTTTCCAAGTAATCCCATTATCATAGGAATAATGCAACAAAACTCCTTCACCAGGCTGGTCAGGGGCTTTGCATGTGCTCAGAACAGACTTGCTCCCCAGTCTCAGTGTGAACTGGAGAAACCTAGACATGAATTACCTATCATTAGTGCTTGAAGAAACATTTTTATTCACAAAAATAAACTTTGGTTTTAAAAGAAATTCAGAAAAAATATGTTAAATAAGTCAGGCTCAGAGAGACAAATAGTGCATATGATTTATCTCATATGTAGAAGCTAGCTTTAAAAATACAAACATGCATGATAACCTATGCAGAACTTTATTCATTTATACACAAACTGACCAAAGTATGGTATAGTTAGTGGAGGAATCCAATGGTATTACTCCTCTGGACAACTTAAGTACTGTTTATTGAAATAAACCAGGAAGTGGAAATACATTTTAGAAGAGTGGGGCAAAGAAGGAGTGCATGAATGGAGGAAGGGAAGGTGAGCAAATGCAGCTGTTTTAACTAATGCAGATTATGTAAAAACTGAACTACATAATTTAAGAACAGGGATGAGAGAGGGAAAATGGGGGAGAACAATGGAAGAAATGACACTGATCAAGAAACATTGTACTCATAACCTAAGCTATGGAATTGTAACCTTATTGTGTAACTACATGGTAATAATAATAATAATAACAATAAACTGTTTCTGGAACAAACAAGAATTTCAAACAAATTTCAAATGACCTATCCCAATTCTGTAGGTTTCCATTCACCCTTCTTATTTAAGATGTTAGTAATTTCACTGTGAGAGGTATGAATATGGGTAGAAGATGAGGTCAATGTGCACATTTCATACAGATAAATATCCATAAAGTATAGCTCTATGTTCATACATATATGTACACTAGATACTTGTGTACATACACTTAAAATGTCAATCACTCTTTTACTGCATTATTTATTAGGCACCGGGGGAAGATGGGGAGTAAATCTAATCAGCCTCTGCAAGCTGTCAAATAAATAAAACTACATGAATAATTAACTACTGCTTGGCTTAAGAACACAGTTGTGATGCGAATATCTCATATTTTTAAAAAATCTAGTCAGTCATTAGTATCTCAAAATCATCTTCTAATTTATAAAAAATGAGAGCAAATTAACCCTAAATATACAGAACTCCATTAAATACCAGTTAAAAACTAGAAGATGTGTAAATCAGGGAGAAAAAAAAGGATACAAATTCAATAAAGAGCCAAGATTAACATTAGTATCTGGTTTCTGCAACCTTGGCTTCACTCACCTGGATTGTGAGCTGTCCAGAAAAGATGTAATCAGCTGACGCCTTCCATCTTTGTTGAAAACTAGCGCCTTACCACTGGCTAAGACACCACAACCAAAGCTGACTTCAGCACCACGGATAGAGTAAAAGTTATGGTAAGAGGAGAGCCTGGAACTGCCAAAGCTTTCAGAAATAAACATGGGGAATGTCTGGGATGCCATCTCACATGCTGGTCCAGAAAATCCAGGGTCACATCTGAGAGAAATACATGAAATCAAAGTTAAGCCACTGGGCCTTTCTGAGATTCCTCAATCTACATTGAGAAAGAGAAAGTCTAGAGGCTAGGATTTGATTAAACTGTAAATGAAGCTCATTAGTCTTTGTAAAGTACTGGATCTGAAAACATGATAAGGGCTAATTGACTGTAAACATTCCAGAATGGGCTTTACACAGCCCTACTATAAAAAAGCTTATGATTAAGACAATAATTCAATATTCTCCTTCCACTACTGCCACCAATTTATCTAAAATGTATCTATAGTCTACATGTAGCAACTTAAGCTCATTGAAAGGTATATGCATTTACTTTTATTCTTCATGCTTACATATTTCTGAGAGAAGCAACACAAATACCTTTAATAAAATATCTAAAAAAAGCTTTCTTAAAGAACATAAAAATATGTATTATGTAGTAATTATTTGGATATTTTTGGTAAGAAGTCTATTTTCAAATATTTCAGACCAATGGCCCTTTAAAGGGAATGTGTACTCTGAACTACAGAAAGTTCCATAGCAAAATGACATTGTTCTTCTATGAGCACGCAAATTAGCAGTGCTTCAAGAAAAGCCTAAGCTACGTGTGTCTCCACCTCCAACAATCTACTGCTCTGAAAATGTGTTGTGTTTATGTTAGCTGACTAGAATAAATGCAGAACTCTCCAAGTCTCCCCTCATCACAGCTGGATTGGTAACTGAATACCAGAAATATATTATATTTTAAGGAATCTATTTATCAGGAATTAACTTCGAATTCGTTTTGTTTTGTACTACACTATTTTTTTTTCTCACTACATTTATAATGTTAGGAAGACAGTGTCTGTTTTGGATGAGGGACCTCACAGAAGCATTCAAACTTCCTGAAGTCTGAAATAAATCTTTTATGAAACAAGTATACCAATGAAATGATATTTTGGCATGATTCAGAAGATTTTTCTTTACTAGTGTTACTAAAACTTGAGTCTATGCTGGGCTTCTATAGGATCCATGAAATGTGTGAATGTGTTTATTGTCAAATTTTATGTGCATTGGGTTTTCTTGGAGAGAAGGCTCTCCACTGGACAAGTAGAAACTTCCATCATAATGTATATTTTTACCTGTGTTCTTAGAGGAAACCTATTCTAGATATCTGATTTGAAATATTTTAATTGGGTTGTTTCTTTTATAAATTCATGATCATTGTAATGAATAAAATTATATACATATTCCTTTACAAAGATTTTAGTTGTAAGTATGCATATCATGGATGCATTTAAATAACCTGCTGGCACTGGCTGAAGGTTATAGTGCTGAATTACTGTTTTAAGGTTTTTTTTTTAGTTGCAGTTTTCATCAGTTTATCAAAGAAGATGCGTGTTAAAATTCTAAGACTTCATGCTATTCTAGTAGCATGCTACACTAGTAGCATGAAGTCTGCGGGTTGTCTTAGTGTCTTACGAAAACTTAGGAGTTGGGTGTTGATGGCTCAAGCCTGTAATACTAGCTATTTAGGAGTCTGAGATCTGAGGATCAGGGTTTGAAGTCAGCCTAGGCAGAAAAGTCCATGGGACTCTTACCTCCAGTTAACAAATAGGAAAGAAAGTAAGAAGTGGGGCTGTGATTTTAAGGGACAGCACCCAGGCCCTGAGTTCAAGCCCCTCTCCTCATTCTGGCACACATGTGCACACGCATGAATGCACATGCACACAACACATAAACCCAAACTTAGGGAAGGAAGAAGGAAAGGAAAACAATATTTACTGAACATATAAATGAGGCTTAAAACAACCTATTTTGCATGTTATCTTGTGTATATAGTCAGCCTTTGAGTAGTCAAACTATTTCCAAAAAAGGTTAAGAAAAATCAACTAAATTGGATCTTCTTAAAGTCAGAAAACTGAATGTAGTTTACCATGACAACAAATTGGAATTTGTATTCCCGATGAGACTATCTAGCGCCAGAGTGCATTTCAGGATAAGTGTGTTTTTATGCATCTTAAATATGTCTTCTTGGGACTAGTGATTGGGAAAAATTGGTGACTATTTAGAGATGAGACACATTTAGTCAATTTTAATATACTGGTTCTAGAAGTTCATTATTTTAAATAAAGAACTATGCATTTAGGGTAAATGCAGAAAAGAATGAATTTCATTTTTATCAAACAAAAACAAAGCAAAACAAAAAGTCCTTGTGGCCTTTGTTTTCTGGCAAAATAGGGTTATAAGCAATGAAATGATGTTCCCCTGACTTTCAAACCCCAGTGATTAATCCACCTACCCATAAATATAGCTTGCTATTCACCATGTATATCAGGAAAAAACCTGCCAGGGTTAGGACATATTGGGTGACACTTCTGAAGGAAATGCTTTGATGTTCTCTCTCTTCATTAGCATCTCTAACTGGGTTATTAGACTTATCAGGTTAGTGAACTGGCAGTTGAAAAATTGAGGCTTGGGATTGTAGATAGGTAAGAAAATGTTAGGGAGCAGAGGTGGGTGGGATCCTGGTATCAGCTATGGTAATAACAAAAGGCAAAATGTGTGTGTGTGTGTGTGTGTGTGTGTGTATTGGAAGCTGCAGAGGCTCTCAAATTCAAGCAGCTGCTTCTAAGAAATAACTAGCATTGATTGGATATACATTTCTTTTCTATGCTGTCTTGTTCATACTCAATAAAACATATTACTGGAAAAAAGAAGTGGCCAAATGTTTATCTCATTTACAAATAAACAAAGGCAATAAATATTACATAAAATCTTGTTAAAAGAGAGAAAAATTAAATTTCCAACTGAAAGTTATAGAAACTATTCTGTAAAAGTTTAAAGGCTACAATTATCAGGATGATTCATGGTGTCAAAAGAACAGTGTCCAAAAGCATAATGGTATTATTCACACTTATTTTAATATTATTTGAAATGCACCACACAGCGGATGAACAGCAGACAAAGACAACAACTTGAGAAAAATGTCAATGATTCATGTAATTGATGTATCCATATTTTGGCAGTAAGAATATTATCAAAAAGCATGGAGATATATGCTTGCTTTGAAACATAAACTTCTAAATTCGTCACGTTTTTAGAAAACATTTTCATTGTGCAGAATAATCTTTGTTAATTAAATTCATTAAAATATATTTTAAAAAACTAACCTTTTTAATCTCAGTGCTTACAAGTGTGTGTCTCATGGGTATAATTTCTAAATGATCAGGTTCAAAGCCCTTTTAGAAGTTTTCTATTCATTAGTTAATTACTCAATTTGTTTTTGTTTGGAGCTATTGAAAACTTATTTTTGTAACAAAGATTGCCTGTTGGTTCAGGAATTCCCAGGATATTTGATTATTACGTGTTAATACAGTAATGACACATAATGAATGTGATTATCCATTCTTGGTATACATTTAAGATAACTGACTAGTGGTAAATTAGACATTACACAAATACTATTAAATTTCAGAGGTGGAGGAAGAGATAGGGAAACCGGGCAAAGAGTGTACAACATTTTAACCAATAAAAACCTGGGCATTGTGGTACATGCCTGCAGCATGTAGCATGTTGAGGTCTAAGTACCAGGGTCCAGGACAGCTTGAGCAAAAATGTGGGATCCTATTTAAAAAACCACTATAAGCAAAAAGGGTTGGGGCTAAGAATTAAGTGTAGGGCCTGCCTACCAAATCCAAGTTCCTAAGTTCAAATGACAATACCACCAACAAAACAAAACAAAACAAAATCAAAACACCCGTAGGCTTATAAAGTTATGTCTAAAGATGATGAGTTCTCATATTAAATATGCTCAATTTAGCTCAGTTTCCTTTAATTTTAGGTCTGTGGATCAGTACTGATTTTTTAAAAAATCATTGTTGATATTTTTTGTGCCAATTTTGGGGCTTCAACTCAGGGCCTGGGTACTGCCCCTGAGCTTTTTTGCTCAGTGCTCACACTCTACCACTTGAGGCACAGCTCAATTTCTGGCTTTTTGTTTCACTAGAGAGAAAAGCCTTACAGATTTTCCTGCATGGGCTGGTTTTCCAACTGTCTTCTTCAGATGCTAGCCTCCTAAGTAGCTAAAATGACAGACATGAGTCACTGACACCCAACTCATTATTGATTTTTAATCAATATATACAAAGCATGCTAAAAATTAAAGTGTGAAGCCAGGCACTGGTGGCTCATGCCTGTAATCCTAGCTACACAGGAGGCTGAGATCTGAGTATCATGGTTCAAAGCAAACCCAGGCAGGAAAGTCTGTGAGACTCTTATCTCCAATTAATCACCAGAAAACAGGAAGTAGCACTGTGGCTCAAGTGGTAGAGATCTGGCCTTAAGGTGAAGAGCTTAAGGACAGTACGACCAACATATTCACACACACACAAAATTAAAGTATGACTCATGAACACTAGAACAAGTTTATGGGGAAGAATGTAACTAAAGTCAGAGAAGCTATCCATCCAGATATAAGGAATTCAAATTGTCCACAAATTTACCTGAGGATTTCTAAGCCTATACATTAATTTTGCTTACAAAGTGTATTGAAATTATACTTAATTTCTATTTTGAGTTTCCTACTTTTTGTTTCAAAAACATTTAAGCCAAGAAAAGTCTATCAAAGTAAATGAAAATGATTTTGGGCATTGATATAGAATGTACCCATCACATAGGAGAAGTGGACATATTATTTTCAAAGCTTACTTGCAGCCATGACGTGTGCACTGTCCTCTGCCAGAACAGAACTTGAGACATGATGGTCCAATATACACTGCAGGGAAAAAGAAATAATGTAAAAGATGGCAACCTAACTGGAAAACTAAGAACATCACTAGTATTTCAAAGCAGTACCTATAAAATATGGCCTGCTGTGTGTATGTTGGGTAATAGGAACCCAGGGTAGCATGCTGAGTGCTATGTAACAGGGTAGGCACTTAGTTTAAAAGCTTTGGAACTGTTTAACTTCCATAAATAATCCTTCTAGGATTTTAATGTTTCATACCAAAGAAAATAGGACTATATAATTTGGATTCCTTAACGGAGTCTTTTCTGATAAAACAGTTTCAGACAGGATATTAGTGCTTGTGTTTCGAATGTACATACACTTATATTCTTTAGGCAGAAATAAAGAATGTTGAAAGAAGAGACATTAATCAAGATGCAGTGTATTCATAAACTGCTTTGTTAAATGGCAATTCTTTTATACAACTACTTAAAAGATAATGAGCATTTTCTTAACAAAGAAACAGAAGAAGTAATTTCAAAAAGAAAAAAAGAATTTATAAAGGATCAATTTGATCTATCACAAAATGGAGATGCTACAGCTATACTTATTTTTTCTTCCTTCCTTCCTTCCTTCCTTCCTTCCTTCCTTCCTTCCTTCCTTCCTTCCTTCTTTCCTTCCTTCCTTCCCTCCTTCCATTTCCTCCTTTCTCTCTTTCTCCTCCCTTCCTTCCTTCCCTCCCTCCCTCCCTTCACCTAAATGCTGAGCTTGATTAACTATGTGATATTATAGACCTAAACTCTAATCCCTGGATTCCTGTAAAGGAGATAAATTCCTAGGAACTAAGATAGTCAGACTCCAAAATATTATAGGATATTGTCATTTTGTAATCAGCATAATCAATAATACATGAAATACAATAAACATGAGATAAAACCAATTAGTATTAGAGATACAATGATTAGTAAGATCTTAAGTATTCAATTTCAAATTCAATTTTAAACCAATTTGCCAATCATTACTACTTTCTTCCCTGTCTTATAATCATGGCAAAATGTTTAAAGAACTGTACCTTAAACTTTCCTGTGGATCCTAGAGCACATTACCCCTGGAGCAAATTAACAGGAGTAGTAATTCAAATGAGAGTAAAACAGGCCAATGGATAGTGCTTGGTGAATGAAACTGCTTATTTAGAAGTGATTAGATATAGAATAATGTTTTTCAGATATCCGATAATCCTGGGTCTACACTCAGATGCCTCTGGGAAAGCAACTTATCTCATCTAAGCCTCCGTGTCATTATTCTTTAAAGTGGGGCAATAATTTTTAGGAAAGAGAGTAAATGAAATGTTTCATGTTGGGCATGGGGCCTAGCACCACATATCTTCATTCTATTGTCTCCATTGTGCACCAAGAGCTGAGCAATCAGAAAGGGGCTCCATTTAGGATACAGAAAAAATAGCATACTTTTTTATTTTTTGGGTGGGGGGTCAATCCTGGGGCTTGAACTCGGCACCTGGGTACTGTTTGAGAGCTTTTATGCTAAAGGCTAGAACTCTTCAGACAAATCTCTACTTCTGGCTTTTTGTGGTTAAGTAGTGATAACAGTCTCACAGACTTTCCTATCTGGGATAGCTCCAAATCATGCTTTTCAGATCTCAGCCCACTGGGTAAGTAGGATTATAGGCATGAACCAATGGCGCCTGGATGGCATACTTGATTTTATGGCTGCAGGAGAATCCGCTCTAGGTCCTTTAAGAGGTAGATCATATTCTGTGAGGTTTACTCTGGGAGTTGCATTAAAAATAGGCGTAGATGTAGCTCAGTTGTAGAGTATTCAGAAGGCCCTGGATTTGAATACCAACCACATTCATATACATACACAAAATCAGGAATAGTATTAGAAAGTCAATGAAAAACATGCAATAAGAAATTTGGTCATTTTTTCACATTGACAGTGAAGTGTTTAAGACTTATGGGATGAATAACTTCACAGAATTCTTTTCTGTAAGTGGGGGGAAGATACAGATCAGTTTCTTGCTATTATTATTATTAATGTAACATAGGTGGGAAAATAAAAAAATGTGGCAACAGCATAATTTGTTCTATGATCTTCTGTTTCACTAGAATTTTCAGGGAAATTTCCGAAGTACCTCTTTATACCTTCATAGGAACTGGCTGTTGTGTATGGTACACATACTTAACATAATTAGGATAGTGACCTGTTTTGTTTCCTCCACTTTTTTCCCCCCTTGACACCTCTAGAATTCTACAGCAAAAAGGGGAAGGCTGCAGAGGTGTTCATTCACACACACATTTTTCTTGGGAAAGAGAGAGTAGGTATCTTCTTGCTTTATCCAGGAAGTCAAGGACTATATCCTCTTCTTGTCAACCCAGTACTTAGATCACAGGATGATAACAGAATTGAAGAGATTCTGCTATAGGTTCTACTTTTGCTAAACACTAATAACTATGTGGATGCATCATCAATGCATGATGAAGAACTCAGAGATGTATGGTACATACTTTCTAGCTCTGGTCAATTCTGTAATAGATGTCTTTAGGAAGTTGAAATAGACTTTCATAGCAACTCAAAGGCAGCAATGGGAGGGAAGGAATGAGAGGGAAAGAGGGAACAGCTTACACTAAGCACAAGGAAAGAAATGTAAATATCACCTGATGTGGAAGAAATAGTTGTATTGTCAAAGCTCATAGAATTCACAAACTTTATAGACCATGATAATAACAGTTTGTCTTGTGAAGGTTAAAATGTGTTTGTGACTTTAACTAGGTATCACTATTCCACAATACTGTGAAATATGTGAAATTTATGTAATCACCTAAAAAGAAATAGACTTCCATAGATTTATATGTGCTTCATTGTATCCTGAATTTCCTCATGCTTCATTTCATTATTAATTTTCAAATTTCTTTTTTGGGATTATTAAAGTTTTAATAAAGGTTAATTTTAGGACCCTTGAAAAATATGTCAGCAGGAAAAAATCTATTCATATCCCACTCTCCAGAGGCATACAGTTATTCCTTAGGGCTTTTTAATAGGTATGGTAATTAAAATGCATTGCAAGATATTCCATTAATGGACAAAACACCAATTTAACAAACTTAACTTCCAATGCTTTTGGATATACATTATGTTTAGTATCTATAACTCAGGCATTCTTTGACATAGGGCCTTTAATGGGTCTTCAATGTAGATTAAAAATTCATATTGGTTTATAAGTAAATTCTTGGCGAAAGTTACTGTCAAATTTTAAGACCTTTATGTGATGTTTCTCAATGAATGTGTAGGTTTGTCTTATTTTATATGACTGATCACAAATCAGTGCAATGCCAAATTTGCTTAAGTTTTGACATTTTGTCTCTTCCTGTCACTCTAAACTTGACAACCTTGTAGTATAAACCTTTAAACTTATTTACTCTGAAACAGAAATTTATATCTACTTACAATTAAAGTAAAGCACCAAAAAGAGACAACTATAAATAACATAAAATTCATAGCATATAGCCTCACATTTTAAAGTATCTTCTCTCACTTTGCACCTATCATATCATAAGTGGTACAGCCTTTAAAATGATGCAACAATCATAATCAGTTCATTTAGAAATTTTGTGGATCCAAATATTCCTTTCATACACTTGCTGAAAAGGAGTAGAAGGTTCACTAGTACTTTAGGGATGATAATCCATTCTGTGTAGTGTCTGCAACTAAAAGAGAAGCCTTCCAGATGTTGTGGTAGTTGTTAAGAAGAATGAATCTTATTTTAATATATGTGGAATGGCATTTATGGTAATTTTTCAAAACACATTCAAAGAAAACATTAGGATATCCCTTGTCATCAACTGTAGTTTTGAGTTTCAGGGTTTTTAAGCATTTTTAAATTATGTATGTCAAAACATTCTGGCATCTAATATTGCTGACTATACAGACTTGGTATTTTTCTGATTGTGTATCGTTGGGCTTCTAACGGAATGCAAAGGAGAACAGGAAGAAAGGGCGTTTAATGAATCCTGAGACCATGACTTAGAAATGTGATTAAGCCTGTGCTGACTAACAAAAGCACAGGAAGACGCTACATAAATGGCATGTGATTTTGACAGGCACAAACACTAACCATTATCAATTGCCCACATATTTCCAAGGATTGGTCCTGTCTGTCTCCAGCGAATCCTGGTATCTCGGGTTAATGCTGCATTAGGGAGGGGGATTGTTATTCGGTTCCACCTGCAAGAAATTTAGCACAAAATCAACCTCATAACTATGTTTACATCTTTTGAATGCAGTTTACAGGCCTGTAGTGTTCCTATCTTCATGTGCATTGAACCTTTGCAATAAAGTCTTTACATTTACCTGCGGAGTTTATTTCTAGTTTTGAAACAGGCATAGAACTTGTAAAAGTACTGACATCATGCTAGACAAGCAGATTCATGCCTTTTAAAGGGGATTAGGGACTCATTCCTAACTTTCAGATGTTATTTTTATAAAGTCTTTCAATTTTTTTAAATTTATTTTTAACTGTTTAGGGGACATAAAAACTTAAAACTAGACTCACTGACTGGGCACCATGGTTTAAGATAAATATACATACAATCAGAACTTACATCCATACTCAGACCTGAGACATTATCCCTTGGGAGGCTTCTATGCAGAGACAGGTACTGTTTAGCATAAAGTAATTTTTCAGTTGTTTGATACTTAACCCTAAGCACATTCAAAGAGGGGCTAAGACAGAAAAAGATTCTTGATCTAACTTTGCTGCTCTTACAAACATTTTTTTTTGCTGTAAAGTCTGTAAAGTGGCAAACATTTTAACCATCTATAATTTTATAACAGTCTCCAGAGGTGTATATTATCAGTCTTGATTTATTTGGAAAGAAGTAGAAAGTCAGAATAAATATTATTATACCGAGTAGATAGCTAAGTAAGATCTGAACCCAAAAATTAATCCCAAAAATTAACATTCCTCCACTTTTGTATACTGCCTCTTAAGTCTGTAGCTTGACAAATTTTGTTTTTGTTTTTAAGCAATGGCTATCACTTCTGATTACTGACAGATGTAGAAATGTAAAATCCACATAGTCTAAACTATAAATCAAGTACATAAAGAAATAACAGACTTCATACTTGTGATCCTGCATAATATTTATCAAAATGAATTTCTTTTTTCCTCCTCCCTATCTTCTTTCCATCTTGACAATAGTACTTGCAAGAAGTTAGGTTCCTGACTTAGGAAAAAAGATGTTAAGTCTCAGTATTATTCACTAGTTTTCATTTCCTGACAGAGATTCAAGTTTTTCAACATGTGAGAGAGTTTACTCACCCGCTATAGTTTTCAGAGGAATAAACGGTGCTGTGGGGCAGATGGGGGCCAGCACAGACCTCAGGTAAGCACTCAGTGTGGAGGAGGGACCAGGAACGCCCATGGTTGGTAGAAAATTCTAAGCTGACACTAAAAATCAGAACAAGAGCAATGCAACAAAAGAGGGACAAACAGAACAAATAAAGTTTTGGTCTTTGCCTAAGTATATTAATAATTTGTCAAACTAGTGTGAAGTTTCTTTTAAGATACATTTTCCTACAGGATTATTTTCTCTTTCACTGAAGTCTGACCAGCTTTCAAAGGGCAAACAGTTAAGTTACTGTTACAGAAAAAAACTATGTTTCAAAGTCAAGAAATTGTAACTTGAGCTTGAATTTAATAGGTGGCAAGGCAATTACCATGTCTCACACTGACACTTCATCCTGTGAAAGGGAACGAGCAAAATTCTTAGAAAGGATTTCTGCAACACTCCTAGCAAGTGAAACCCAGAAGCCATAACTCTTGAAGTGCTAATTGATTTCTGTACTTATTAATAGGAGGTTACTAACTAACATGAGGTCAAGCTTTTTCTTTTTTTCTTCTTTTTTTTCCAGTATTTTTTTCTCTCAGCTATCTGTTGTAAGGGAGAGCTGCTACAGAACGGGTAAACACATCTGGTGTTTAAAAACAAGCTGTCAGATTAAGTCCATTCCTACTTTAAAATCTACCTAACTATATCCTGCATATTAAATGAAGACTTTTTCTTCTGGGGAAATGTATTTTACTAATGGATATTTTATTAAAATCCAGTTAAAACCTTACTGTGGAATTCTCTCTGCTTTAATAGCCAACTACATTTATTCGTTTTTATTAAGATTTTTATAAGCATGCATTAGCAATGTAATATGGTGGGGGCTTCACTATAATATTTCCATACATGCATTGGAGCCCAAATAAAACTCACCTCCCCGATCCTTCTACATTCTCCTTATGTGTTTCATTGTTCTATTTTATCTGTACATATATTGACCATATTCACTCTCATTTACCCACTCCATTTACCCCCAACAGAGCCTTATTCTCCTGTCATTCACTTTTCTTTTTAGTGTAGATCAATTGCAAAAGAAGCGCTTCCTACCTGTTACCAGGTTGATGTGTTCCACATCCAAGATTAATTGAAAACTGTATCATGTGAGACAGTGTAGATGGGAGAACAGGCAAGACATGGAAAAAGTCCACAGCCCAGACATTCTTATTATGTCCTTGATGGTTCTTTTGTCTGAGACAAAACTTGGTAGCGGGAGTCTGAAGTTCAGGATTGATGACTACAGAAACCAGAGATGGAACCTTCCAAACAAAGGAAACTAAAATCACTCATAATCTTAGTCAATGTGAATTCTCTTGGATTCTGTCTTGTAGTCATTCAATACATAACTAACATTTACTGCATATTAGGTGAGGAACCTTGATTTCAATTTGTTCTTTCATGCAGAAGATGCTGTCTTTTAAGAGCATTTGTTCTAATAACTCAAAATTTCCCTTTGCAGATAGGGGGACTCCTTATATGTGATCTCTCTGGCTGAAGATAAACTGGTCTAAAATCTTTAACGGTTATCAAAGTCTGGTTATCTAGTTTATCTACCTTAGTATAAGACATTCACTTGGCTTTATTATCAATACTTTTTAATAGCAATATATTTACAAACTAACTAGGTATTCTGAAAACAAGACTCTTAAGCAGAAGCAGCCAGAGCCAATGAGTTAAGTCCCAATAATTTATATAATTGCCTTGGGTTGAGACATGCAGATGAGCAGAGCAAGTATAACTCTACCAGGCTCCAGCTGGAAAGGTTATCCACCATGAAACTCCAAGTGGTCTATCTTGGGTTACTCCTGAATATGGAACTTGATGGGTACTTTTTCTGGTTGTTCCTTATGTTGGCTTTGTTTAAAGTCTTAAAGCACCTAGATTACCAATGGCGTGGAGAGACCTAATCATGAGTGTGTGGATTTTGTCTCAGCCCAGATGAATCTCTTAATATAAAAATAACTTTGCACATTATGACAAGCAATTTGTATGATTTTGAAGATATTTGCAAATAACTCAAAATAACAACTGTCCCATATCCAAAAGACAAAAAAGTCTACTTTAATTGTTCTAGGTAGCAAAGAACCAAATTTCCCCACTGGAAAATGCTCCTTATATCTCATAACAAGGCTATAAGGCTGCATAATTAGTCACTTTTAGAGCTTTCTCAGGGGTTAGAATAACTGTCAATCACCACCTGGTTCAGCTTTATTGTTGTTGATGGACTCTCATTCTTTGTAACAAAATCAGATTTTTCCTTTGTAGTCAAAATAAGTTCAATGTTCAAATGTACAGATCACTATTTTAAAACTCTGGCAATTCCCTTATCTACCAGAAAAGAGATTTATTCTCTGTCTCTTGCATGATGTTTATTGTTTTGACTTTGGTTTGTTCATGGAGTCCTGAGGTAGTTTAATTGGCACAAAGATGGCATTTGTACCTTATATGAGGAATAGGAAAGAGTATCCAGTGCGATGTGATCTTTTCTTCCTTCTATCTTTGCATACAAGATGATATCATTTTCATGAGAGTCTCCTGGGTCACAAATTCCTCCTGCAGCAAACAAAGATTTCATGATGTTAGTACCAACTTGCATCTAAAAAACATCAAACAGAGAATTAAAGTCAGAAAAGAGAATAATTATAGTACCAGATGTCACTTAGGAATAACCGTAAACAGAGATAGCCAGGCCCAAGGAAATAATTTATGAAGATTCTTCAGAAGAATTGTGTGGAAGATCAAAGACTTGACATTTGTGAAGGCCAAAGTAACTATTTGCTTAATAGGATCTCTCAAATAATAGTCTGTGTTGAGCAAGGACTACATGACCCTATTTCAGACTATGCTAAAAAGATGTGTTCTGATTTTTAATAAACAATTTACTTTCTTATATGTGAGGTCTTTATGGCTAAAGTTCAGAACCCATTTACTGAGGCTTTGAAATAAATTGGTGACTAACTGCATAAAATATTTCTGAAATAGTGCAATACAAACTTCTGTCATATCAACAGTATTTTATGACATTTATCTTTATTGTAAATGCTATTCATTTTACACTTTTTTATATTTGTGAATCTTTTAGTTGCTGGCAGGTATGTAGTTTATTCCCTATCAATCTACTTTACAGTCACATGGAAGGATAATTAAAACTGAAGAATAAGTAAGATTATCCTGATAATAGACTTGAATAAAACAGCAGGTATGTGAACTACATAATCTTTTAGCTAGTTGGTGGAAGAACTGTGAGTAGAAGTCATTTTAGCCATTGGTTCTCTATTATTTTCATTACTGTACTGGGTCAATGCTTCTTGTAATTTTGGCTCCTATAAATTGTCAGGAAATTCAAGGATGATATATCTGACTAGACACCTCTTCCCACCCACTTATCCTTCATAACTAATCATAGCAATAAGGGTGGATATGTAGAGAGATTTCCTGTAAAATACTCTATCTCTAAAGTACAAAGGTTGTAACATGAACTTTCCCCCTTATTATCTTTCTGGAAAAAATACTTTATTTCTTAAATCAACTACTATGTACTATTGGGATAATACTATATGTCACTACCCTACTGCTAATGATGCTCTAAGACAACCTTAAAATTCTAGGTCCCTGTTGAAAGTTAATTTAGGAAAATTAACGAATAATGGTTGAGATAGCATCTGAAATTAACTACACCAAAAAAATAAATTGGTTATAAATGTCTGCTTCAAACTCAATCTGGGTAACTGGATCTGATCTTGGGAAGAAATCTCTTGTAAGTGATGTTAAGTAAGAAAGCTAGATACAGTCTAAGTGGCACAAGAAATTTCATTGCAACAGAAGGAATATTAGTCAAAACCACAAATATCATAGAGACAGATTTTGGTAGAGTATCCATACTTTGGAAGGAAAAGAAGTGTTCTTAGTAACCAAAGCAAGTTAAGTCTTCCCAAAAGACTTCTTTTGGCAAAATGTATCCTGCAGTTCAGAAGTATACATCTGGTTATCACAGTTTTAGAACCCTTACCATTAAAATAACTGAGAAACAGATATATATTTGATATGATTATTGCTGAGAATTGGAATTTGTCCATAAGCATCTTCTAGGTTTATAGCATGAGCTTCAGGATCTCACTTCTGGGGTCATTAAACAAATTATGTGAATCTGAGACCGACACAGTTGAATTTAGTGATTCCATTAAAGTCAACTGCAAAGCCCATCTGGATTGGCAGGCTGTATTATTTATGTAACATCCTTAGTGCACCTTCCTAAGCATAGCAATATTTAGATTTCTAATCAAATAGCTTAATACTGGAGGATTCTGGAAGTGAGATTGCTGACATAGCATCTAGCTAAGCTATATTCTCAATATGTTGCTATGTTCCTAGATCAGTAGTACAGGATGGAGCTGTGGGAAATTAGCTTCCACATTTGGTGGAAAAGTTGTTTGAATAAATTGAATATTCCAGTTCATTTTTGCACTATATTTATTTATTTTTATCTTTTTTATTGTGAAAATACCATACACAGGGGTTACAATTACATGGGCAAGATAATAAGTACATTTCTTATCAAGCATTGTTGCCTCCTCCTTTGTTTCCCCTTCACATCCCTTCCCATCTCTCCCCCTCTCCTCACCCGCCCCCCTCATCCTTCCCCCCAGGCCAAAGTTGTAAAGTTCCTTTTTCGACATAACGATGTACTATATTTATATTTCAGATATTTTGGAGAACATCTTCACAATAACATTTTTCATTCCCAAGGAAATTTGTAGCTTTTCAGTTTCATAAATAATTGATACTGTAAATGGCACTATGTGGACCAAGGTTTCTTTGGGGAAAGATGGATGGTATATTAATAGCATTAAAGTAATTTTGACACTTTTATTGAGTATTTACTAAATGCCACAATCCAGTAAATTAAAGATAAGTATTATTTTTCTCATTTCATATTAATATATGTAAAACTGTAAAACTGTGTAAAACTGTGACTAAGAAAGTTACATAACAGACTCAAAGTTAAGTCAATATCTAATGTTATTCTGCTTGATTTTAAGCCTATCACATTACTCAGTAAGGAAGCCTTAGATGATGGTATTTGTAAAGCTCTGACATCTGCCATGGTATAATGTTAGGCATATATAACTTGGTATGTAATTAGTATTCACTGGATTAAGTAATCTGAACTGAGAATGGAAAATCCAGATATGGTAACAATATCACTCTAACTGGTGTTTATCATTCAAGGTTAACAACCTTAAAGAAAATCCTGTTTTTTTTTTACATTTATACTTTTCAGTATCTCATTACATAATTCAGTCTAATTAATACAGTTGGTGAAGTTATCATTTACAACTAGTAATTGATAGTTTCTGTGAAGGAAGTTCCACACAAAAACCAAAATTTCCTTGTTGGAAATCAATTTTTATTGTGTTAACCATATATTAGATTTATCAAGAAAGAACCAAGAAAGTGAAAAGTCATAGGCAGCAGGGTGTAGTGCACAACACCCAAAGACATAGGACCTGAACTATCAATTCACTATATATTAACTTGTTCCCTGAATCCGTTTTTCTCTGTTCTCCTAAGAACAGTCTGTGAACTGTGTCTGCTTCTCAGAGAGAACAGAAACACATGTGGGAGTTTTTCCCATCCCAAAATGACAGAAGAAGAAAGTCCAAAAAGAAGCAAGATGTTCAAGTGGTGACAGACTTTATCTGAAAGATCCTTTTGGGGGCAATTTATCAGTGCTGTGAAGTTTTAGTGACAGCAGCTTCTGCAGTAAGCGACAGATTCTTGCTTGGCTTTGTAGCCTTTTCTGCACTGTGGAAAGGTTGACGCATGGGGCATCTTTACAACAATTAAAGTATAAAAATATTTGAAAGGGTGAACCAATGCAACAGCGATACTCATAAGATAGTACGTCACAAATGAACTGTACAACTTGGGGGAGGGGGCTTAGGGGAAGGGAAAGCGGGAGAAAAATGAGGGAGGGGTAGCAAATTTGACAAGTAAGGTACTCACTCCCTTACATATGTAATTGTAACCCCTCTGTGCATCACATTGATAATAAAATTAAATTTTAAAAAATTAAGTAGAAGCTAGGTGGATGGACAGCTTTAAAGTATTTTAAATACTGTTTTAAGAAGCTTTTAAAATGATTTATTTCCATAAGGAATTTTGTTTTACTATTTGTGGGACAGTGGACTAGAAGGGGAAATGCATTTCGACTTAAAAAGTCTTGCAATTAAATGAGAAAAACAAGATTAAAATATAGTTGTTTTCCTTATTCGGTTTGCTTTCCATGGTTTGTTACCCATGGCAAACACAACCTGAAAATATTACTTATTTTAACTCTTTGGAAAGAGAGACTACATTCACATACCATCTGCAGTTTATTATATATTATAATTGTATTAATTTCATACTGTATCTAATTTATAAATCAACCTCATTTATCTCTATGTATAGAACAATAAAGCACACATACATATATACACATAAGAGTAGAGTTACTATATAATTACTTGAGCATAGTTATTATATAATTACTATATAGTTTCAGACATATCCAAGAGATGATCTTGAAACAGATCTCTCCACTGATAATTGGGACTACTTACCTGTAAGCACGATAATTATAGGAAATTGTGTTGTGCTGCAATAACTGCAGTAAAAACTCAGAGAAAAGACATTAAAGTATAAACCACACAACTGAGAAACATACTAGATGTTCAATAAATACTTGTTGGAGGAATAGTAACTAAATAATAGAATGAATGATGCCTGATAAGTTATTTTATATTTTTGTATTTTTCTATGTCCGGGCTTACAAGACAGAGTGGCCCTCAATAAACTTAGGTTGAACAAGTGAGTGCATGAATACAAGAAATAGACATCTAACTGAATCTTCGAAGTGGAAAGTTTCCCGAAAATGATAGAGAAGTGGATACATTGAAATGGATATTGAACAGATAGACAGAGCTTGAGAGGGAAGGAGTATAATATGGTTGTGATGAACAATTAACCACTAACAATTATCAATTAACCCCTGATTTTTCTAGGTGACAAAGCATTCATAACAAATCTTAAGTCTTTTACCATATTGCTCTCCCCACCAAGATGTTCTAAACTTTTCTATAGATTCAGTCATAGCCTGTCTTACCCTGACTTAGCATCTCCTTTGTGTCTCCATCGTGACCCATCCCATCCTATCCCATCCCTTTCTTTTCTGCCCTCACCTGTTTTCTTATCTATACTGATTAAAATCTTAAGCAAGCAGTCCTATTTTGGTGACTTCTTTCCTGTTAATTCCATTTACTTTAACTTTCCAGATGGTACATACTGGGAATAGCTTCTCAAAAGTTGCTGGTAGTCTCTCAACCCCTATATCCTACTTGCCCTTTCTTCTCTGGGGCATTCTCTACAGATAGCCTCCCTGTCATTCCACATGGATTACCCTCTCCCATTCCCCTCCAGCATCAAATGATACTTCTGCACCTCTGTTTACATCAGTGCCTATTCACTCTTCTACGTACACCTATCACTAACTTTGATTTTTCTGTTGCTTAGACTAGTGCAAAAGCTTCCTCACTAACGATTTCCAGATAAAACACACTTCAGGAAAAATGTAGAAATGAAAAATTATTGTTTATTCATAATACAAGTTTAGCTAAGTTATTTTCTCTCCCTTCTTTTTCCTTTTCCTTCTTCTTTTTTTTGGCGAAATGTGACAACCTGCCCTAACAAGTATTATGTCCTTTACATTTGTGTCAGTTTCCTTGATACTCCTGCCAGCATTGTTTTACTCAAACCCAGGTGACATTACTTACATAACTAGTAAACTAACCATGATACTTTCATATTATGAAGAGAAAGAAAACCAATCTTATGGGATTGAAGGAAATCACTACTCTGGCTTTAATACAGTTTTTTGCCTTCATCTTACATGGTTCTATTTACTTATACTGAGAGATTCAGCCAGCCCCAACATCTCAAACATTATTGTTTTTGTGCCCTTTTTACAGAACAGCTTATCCTGAAATTCTCTTCTTCCTTTAACTAAAAATCATGTCCAGCCTTCGGGGCTGAGTTCAACATCACTTCCTCCACTGCAATTGCTCATAGCCTTCTCTGCACTTTCATAACATTGTGCTCCATGGTAACACACTGCCTTCTCCTTTGTACATAGACAAAGGTTTTGTCTAAAGAAAATCAATAACAACAGATATACTCCATTGTTACTTACTATTTGGAATGTTTTAAATGAATTAACCAAACTAAGCAGCCCTATGATTTTAGATAGAATTATTCTCCCCAATTATAATCTACATATATCCTAGCTCATATTCTACATTCAATAGGCGTTCCTTATTTTGATTGAATGAAGATGCATTCATTTAGGATAATGTACTTCTTTGGGTTCATTCAAATTACACTTTTCTGAACAGCCAATACTATTTTAGTTCATTGGTTAGTAATATGCTTTGTTACAGAAATAATTAAACATGACATTTCAAATATGAGTATATACATATTGTACATACAAGGACTCTCACGTATAGGCAACTAATACATGGATGACTTAATCTTAACTGAACACAATCATCTGGGTGGATTTACCATGAACAAAATCATGAATTCAAATATATTATGTGGAAAATGTTTTTTTTTAAAAAAGGAATAAAACAAGCTAGATTGGTATATTCAATGTTTATCATAACCTTGTTTGCATGAAATCTGCTAGGAATCACTTTTATGAAACAAGAGACCATTTGAATATTGAATTATTTAAAGGAAATGAACTTTGGACCTTTAAATACACAAACTATCTCACAGTTAAGGTAAGAACATCCTTAAATATGAAACCACCTTATTTCACATCAATGGCTTCTCTGTTATCAAACAGTTACTGCGAGTTAGCACTGCACAGGCAAAATGCTTGAGGGCATGCCAGTCTTGAGGTATAACAAGCAACCATGAGCTACATGACTGTCAAGAAAGTAAAGTGAGAAATATGAGGTAGAAACAGTTGCTATTGAAGCCTAGATTCTGGAGAACTGTTTGTCCTGCTAAACTGACACTTCTGCTGGTAAGTTCAAAGGTAGACCATGTTTGTTTCCTGTTTCACTTCCAGATGTTGCTTGTGCTTTTCCACTCAACAAAGACAGCATGTGACACCCACTCACACTTCTGACATGACATCAGTGAAATAATATGTCACTTTGGCTCTTGTTTGCTAGCAGATAAATTGCAGGGGTGGGGAGACACACACTTCAAGCCACTAAGTTATCTCTGGCTATTTTTCCAACTTTATCTGTTCAAGAAAAATATTCCTTGGGAGTATTGCTTTTATGTATTTAAAAACATAAAATATGAAGAATTATAAACCTGTTTCTAAGTTCCTATGGCAGAAGAATTAGGCAATCAGGCAATGAATTACCTTGATGACTGGTGAGATTATAGGCTGTGGACAAAGGACTCACTTTACTCTTAGTTTCCCTCCTTTGTCTTTTCAGCCATGATCACAGAGGAAGAAGTGGAAGGAAGGTACCATAGACTTTGCTCTTCATGGCATTCCAACAGAGCTAGACTGAGGCCATGAACACCACGGGCATTTGTTTTGTTGGGGAGCTCGAATTCCATGAATTTTCATTTTATATGGCAGATCATAAACATTCTTCCTTTCTTGGGCATAGGCACTGGCCTCGAATATACCATAGAGCCAACCAACATTCAAAATGTACCTACCCATGACGAAGTAAAACCGCAAGTTTCCATAGCCAGTAGTGTCCATGTAGGGAGTGCATAATTTTCTCTCTCCATCCTTGAGGAAGATCATTGATAAACCCGATTCTATAGTTCCACATTCTGAGCCAATGACAGCTCCGAAGACATCCCATCTTAAAAAAATCAGAATCACTAAGTGTTTAGAATATAAAGTCAAAGATTTATAGAGTATTACATTTTTGTTTTCTAAAAAAGAACATTTACTTTTCATTAGTAATTCTAAGATAAAGATATGGTAGTCTGTACTACTGTAAGCAATGAACAAGCTCTAAACATATTTCTTCCACAGTGATGGTTCTTCTGTAGCTGGACAAGTCTCATCAACACTATCTCAAGTTGTGCACTAGACTGAGGCAGTCTTACAGCTGAGCTGAGGAATCAAATTTGATTAAAGAAACTGAACTACAGAAGATAGTATACTAACAATATCTGCTATCATGTTTTACATACAAAAATAGTTATAAAATAAAAGGCTGAACAAGTTTGGAAAGTAGTATGTAGGTTCCTCAAAAGACTCCACATAGAACTCCCCTATGACCCAGCAGTCCCACTTTTGGGCATTTACCCAAATGATCACAAACAAGACCACACTAAAGCTACCAGCACAACTATGTTTATTGCAGCATTATTTACTATAGCTAAGATATGGAACCAACCCAGATGCCTCTCAGTAGATGAATTGATCAAGAAAATTTGGTATATATACACAACAGAATTCTATGCCTCCATCAGAAAGAATGACATTGCCCCGTTTATTAGGAAATGGAAAGACTTGGAAAAAATTATATTAAGTGAAGTAAGCCAAGCCCAAAGAAACATAAGTTCCATGGTTTCCTTTATTTGCAATAACTAGTATATGTCTGAGACAAGTAGAAAAGGTCAGATAAGTTGATGTTAAGTGAAATGAACCCCAAGATAAGGACTCAAATGTTCTTTTTCCTTCTTGCTATTGTTTCTAACATATTTATAAGATTATTTCTTTGTTGCTTTGTATGTCCCTCCCCACTGTATAACCCGTTTTCACTGTATTTGATGTTGGTATAATTTGTGGAGGGGAAGAGTAAAAACAAATTGTTTAGATAGGGACACAGGTGGATCCATTGCAACCATGAGATGTACAAGATGTTATGTCGAAAATGAACTTTACAACTTTGGCGGGGTGGGGGTGGGCTGGGATAGGAAGGGTAAACAAAGGAGGAGGCAACAATGTTTGAGAAGAAATGCACTCATTTCCTTGCCCATGTGATTATAACCCCTCTCTACGGTATTTTCACAATAAAAAGTGTATATATATATATATATATATATATATATATATATATATATATATATGCCCTTCTATAAAGCCTTTTAAAGCTTTGCCAGATTCCCCAGCTACCTCTAAACAGCGCCACCTCTCAATCTCAGACTTAGATTCTTTTGTGATGTCACTTCTCTTTGGACATAGCTGTACTTTTTTTTTTTTTTGTCAATCATGGAGCTTCATATCTGGGCCTGTGTGCTGTCACTCAGCTCTTCAGCTCAAGGCTAGTGCTCTACCACTTCTGTGACAGCATCACTCCCCATTTTCTGGTGGTTTATTGGAGCTAAGAGTCTCACAGACTTTCCTGCCTAGGCTGGCTTTGAACAACGATCCTCTGATCTCAGCCTCCTATCGAGGATTACAGGCATGAGCTACTGGCGCCTGGCTTTGCTGTACTTCTTTATATGCCTCTCCTATAACATATCCTATTATCGACATGTCAACTCCTGAGACAAGTGCTTTCTTTATGTTCTTACATCTAGCCAGTACCCAATACCTGGGGAAGCTCAATACATTCTGTTGAACAATGGAGACACCAAAGGATTCCAGATGTAGACAGTGTGTGAAACCTAACCCAGTGTCCTGCTTGGATCCCAACTTCACTTTTCTTGGCTTTCTCTAGTCCTATCATTGCCCTCTTAGGTGAGGCAATTCATACCCTTGGCCAGCAAAAAAAAGCAGCCCCTCTGCCTTGGGCACATGCCCTTCCTGCCCTTAGATTGATGCATTAATCTTTCTACTACAGTCTTCCTGTTTCTTATCTCCTGATGACAATGTGGCTGCTCAGCTTCAACCTCAAAACCTCTTCCATCTTAAAGTCATGGACAGCTCTGGTGGTTTGGATACATCTGCCCTATATATTTTCACTAAAATATTTGTCCACGTAGATCCAAACACTGTATGACCACCTGCCCATTAGCTTCCCTGTCAGCCTTGGCTCTAAGCACACACGGAAATATTTCAGTTGTGTTTGTGAGAACCGTGAGCATTCCTGGTCTAATGTTCATTTTTATTTCATTTTTGTGCTAGTACCAGCACTTGAACTTGGGACTGTGTGCTCTTACTCAGCTTGCTTGCTCATGGCTGGTACTCTATCACTTGAGCCATACCTGAAGTCTGGTACTTCTGCGGGTTAACTGAACATGTAAGAGTCGCAGGGACTAGTACAGTCAGGATATTCTAGGTACATATATGATAAAGGAAGTGGGATACATGAAGGGAGTTGGGGGTGAGGGTTACAAGGCAGATGGGATAGGGGAAAATAATGAAGAAGATAACTCTGATCAAGAAGCACTGGACACTTAAATGGACACATTATAAATTGTAACTCCTTCGTACAACCTTTGAAATGAAAAAAAAAGTCTAAGGATTTGCCTGCCTGGGCTGGTCTTGAATCATGCTTCAAGGTCACAGTTTCCTAAGTACCGAGGTTTACAAATATGAGTTGCTGGAGTCATGCCCTGTGTTTATTTTTATATTAATTTATCAGCGTATAATTTTTCCACCAAGAAGGTGGAATAAATATAACATTTATATTTGTTTTGTTTCCATTGTCAGGGGAGGCTTTTTTTCCCTTGAATCAATGAGATAATCTGTTCTTTTTGGAGGGCATTTTATATAGGAGTCTCAGATCCAGTATCATCTTTCATGTAAATTGTGTGGGAATCTAAGCCCTAGCTTTTAATCTTAGATTATATCTGGGTCTGGTAAACTTTGAGCTATCTTAAAGTTTTTGACGAGAACCCTCTCATTCAGATTTTCAGTTTCCCTTTATTTTTGACAGCTGCTTATTTTCTTCTCCTATTTTAGGATGATGAATTAAAGAGAATGATCTTTATCCAATTGCAATTAATCAAATTACACTTTATCCAGTATTTCCATGGGTTTGTAGAGGAGCCTCAGACAGCCTTTTGTCACAGCTTCAAATTTTCAGCAGTCTAGTACATCAACAATTAAGAGAATTAGAAGAAATACACTAATTAGTTCCTTTTAGGATCTCATTGAATTGTGTCAGCAGGAGTTTTAATATAACAAATTCAAGGACTGTATCATCTTTCAGATCAGTAAGCTTCCTTTTTTGGAGCAGGATTTCTTTTTCCTTTTTCTTTCTTCCTTTCTTTCCTTCCTCCCTCCCTCCCTCCCTCCCTCCCTTCTTTCTTTCTTTCTTGACAGGATCAGGGGTTTAAAACTAAGGGCTTTGTATTTTGTTAGACTAGTGACTAGAGATTTGAACTCATAGCCTGTGCTTGCTCAGCTAGCCACATGTGCAGCCCTACTTTTCACTTGTAATTTTTAGGATAGTCTCCTTTCTCTCCTAAGCATGCCTGAACCATGATGTGCCTACTTTTAGGCTTCTGGTATTCTCTAGGATTACAAGTAGTATAGCCGTGGTGTTCAGCTTCCTTCCCATGGAGATAAAGTCTCATGGACTTCTCTGCTTGGGCTGGCCTGGCACCATGACCATGTGGTACTTTATACTTCAGCCTCCTGTGTAACTTAAGATGACAGGTGCCCATCAATGTACCCAAACATGGATGGAGAAGGGGTCTTGAAAACTTTTCCGCTTAGGCTGGACCAGAACCTTCATTCTCACTTTCTTAGCTTCCCAAATATCTAGGATTACACATGTGTACATCAGCCTAGATGAGGATCAGCCTAATACACAGGATCAGAATTTCATTTTTAAATTGTTAAATAATCAACTTTTAAACATAGGCTAGTTAACTTTTCTTCTTGTCTTTAAACACTCAAATTATATACTTTGTGTCCTTGGTGCCTTCATTATAAAAGCAAACAATTATTAGATTCTGAATATTAGTAGTTCTTCTAAGGTGTGGAGAATGTTTTTCCTATAAGAAAATATAATTGTTATTAGTGTAATTTTCCTCATCCAAAGCTTATATCTATCTCTTTATGGATGAAACATTAGTTTCATTAGATTTCATGAGGCAGGCAGATTGCTGGAAATCAACAAGTAAGTATAGAACTATGGATATTTTATGTAAAATGTCTAACCAATCTACTTTAAAAGAACAAGCTATTTTAGCTCCTCTTACAAAGTTCATCATGTATAGCTGATTTGCTTCACTGTTTTTTTTAAAGCAAAGAATATTCAGGGAATAAGTAGTATCCACCTTTCACACACTATAATTGGGGATGGTGGTGCATGCCTATCATCCCCACATTTGAAGGCTTAGGCAGGAGGATTGAGTTCCAGGAAAGCCTGGGATAAACAGAGACCCAGTCTCAAATAACAGTGGCAACAATAACAAAATATTATGTACAATTACATGCATTTAAATGCATAGGTTGACATTTTTATGTTGGACATGCTTACTACTTTGAATTGATATTTAGTACTTTAAAATTTTTAACTAATGTATGTACTTGATATTCAAATTTTTTTATTTCTCCTTAGAATTTCTTTGTGATCTTGTTATTCACACAGTATTTTATCTATAAGTGGAGAAAAGTAGGACACACTGAAACAGTGGCTTTTGAGGTCAATTGCCTATTAGACTCTAGTGTTGACATCTCTTGCCTCCCAGTTGCCTTTATCTTAGCATGCACGATTCAAAGGCCAGTGCAGTGCCAGGATGATATTCTAAACTACTTAAGTTTATACCAGATTTGGGTCCAAAATTTTAGGAAATGCTTTTGTGTGTGAACATATTCGTGTATTTTTAACAGATTATGCCAATCATTCAAAAAGCACAAGTAATAATTTTTAAAAATAGCTCTTTATGGTAAATGCTCACTTATAAATTAACCAGGAGTCTCTCTTGATACATACATGAAAATTTCACAATGGTTCATTGGTCTTTTACTTGCCCCATTTATCCCAATTAAACCACTCAGCCTACTGATCCACAAAGCAAGCTCAGGCTATAAATAATGCAGATGATGACTCTTTTTAGACATCTATCTGATTTAGAGGACTTTACAGTGAAAACTAAATTTAAAAAGATAGGGATGTCAGAGGCTGAGAAAGCCTTCCATTAAAATGAGAAATGCGATTACTGGTGACTTTCTCTTAATTATTTGTTGTAAATAAATAACTTTTCTAGACCAATCTAAATGAGTTGGTTTCACCACCTCTCTAACAAAGCTTTGTGAAATATGTTTCAGTTTACACATGTACATTCAATCTTTATAGTAAAGTGCAACATATCCAGTTTTATTTTCCATTAGTCTATATTACTTCTTGGTAAAAGTGTTGTAAGATAACAAAAATGAAGTTAATATTTTTAGAAACATAAATATATAGAGTGGAATGAAAAGCTTATTTTTCTTCAAACACAAACAAGCAGGGAGAAATCATTTTTTTTGCAAATTATACCTTTTATAAAAGTCCTATTGTTTTGAATAAGTTACCCTTTATTAAAAATTCAGTGGGAGGCTATGATAGCACACTCTCATTCTATACATTTGTATAAACACTAGAACAAACAAAATTGGTAAAATATCCTTAAGCAGATCCCAGAGCTCCAATCAGCTCCTACAAGCCTTCAAGGGGCATCTTTCCCCTCCTGGACTTCAGAATCACCACCTCTGTGCTCACATCATTGTGTTACAATTGAAAAATGATATAATACCGTCCCTGGTTGTTTCTTAATAAAAACATTACACAAAGCAAAACTATAACAATGTGTGTTCCATAGTTTTAGCAGTATCTTGTATGGCATGGTGACAGTTTCCTTCAGGAAAAGGGCTGCTTTGGGGTTTAGATTATATTTTCCCCAAGGAGGCACAGTTTGGTGAAAATTGTATCTAAAGGTATGTCCACCTAAGGAGTAAGCTCTTCACTACACAGCAATTTATAGTTACTCGTTTATGACTAATTATAAAGTAAAAGCCAACATCTTATCTATTATAAATATACTGGCATCTATTATTTATTAGAAGTAGAGCAAGGTGATGCTAGAGCATAGAAAAAAAGTTTTCTAATCAATACAAAGCCTTAAGGCAATCTTGTTCTCTAGAGACAGCAAAGTCACAATAATATTTAATTTATATCTTTAAAATAAGATTTGCTATTTTTTCTGTGTGTCATAAAAAGAACAATATTCTAGTAAGGTAAAATAATCTGGAACAGGTTTTAGCTGGAGAGCTGATGGTCCTATCTATCAGCTGTGTTGGAATAGGATCTTATTCAGCTTTGAGGGGAAGATTATGTTTTAATCAGTTCACATTTCAATACTTTTAAGAAGTTTACATTCTTTGAAGGGAAATTTAGCAAAAGCCCACATATATCTAGACCTCTTATTTCCCTTCTATCTTTCAGAAATTACTATGCAAGAATGCTTGTAATAATATTCTTCGTCTAGCAAAAGAGGTTTGGATAGATAAACTGGTAGATAAACTGGTACATAGTCATTTTGAAATAAGGAACAATGTATTTATTGGCTAAAAGAGACATTCATAATATGTTATTTAAAAAATTGATTTGAGGTATGACATAAAAAACATGGTTCTGGTGGTAGGGTTTTGTTGTTATTGTTAGTGTTGTTGGTTGGGGCTTGAACTTAGGGTCTGGGCACTGTCCTTGAACTCTTTTTGCTTAAGGCTAGCACTCTACCACTTTGAGCCACAGTGCTACTTCTGATTTTCTGCTGGTTAATTGGAGGAGATAAGAGTGTCATAGACTTTTCTACCCTGGCTGACTTTGAACAGAGGTCCTCAGATCTCAGTCTCCTGAGCAGCTGGGATTACAGGCATGAGTCACCCTTGCCTGACTTTAATTTTAACAGAAAACTTCCTAAAGAATATATGCCAACATTGAGTGGTAAGGAGAGGGGATTAGTGGGAGAGGGACTTTTGGCTTTTAAGTTACTTATCTCCTTTGAGACAAGCAAATAATTTCTGAAGAAAAGAAGAATGAAAATGAAAGATATTCAGTTTATATTACAATTCAGAATAAAAATTTAAATGATCTCATTACAGGTTGTTAAATACATGAGGAATATAAATACTAAGCATAGAGGCATGATACAGTAATCAGACTTCCCTCTCCTAATGTTGGAATCACAAGTACTAAAGATGAGGAAACATTTTATATGATGTATGAAAATGTGTTTTATAAAATTCTCCAGGATATATTAAACCACCTAAAACTAGCAACTTTAGGTATGGACTAAAATATAGAATAAAGCCTAGCTGGAAGGTCCTGTATTTATCAAATTCATATGTGTGTGTGTGTGTGTGTGTGTGTGTGTATGCAAATACACACACATATAAATCTCAAACGCATTTTCTGAGGTTGACAGATTTCCTTAGGTTCCTAAGGTCTCTATTTTGGAAAATAGTCTCTGATATTTAATAAGGGATTTTCCCATAGGTAAAGACCCTCCCCTATATGTCTTCAGTGTTTTGTTTCTTCTTTTGTTACCTTTGGTATATTAGTTCCTTTTGAATTTCAACTTCTTTTGTTGAAACTTGAGTAAAAACAAGATTTGCAGGGATATAAACCAAGTATATGAATTCCATCTTATACAATGCATTCTGCAAAGCCCCTTTCTACCTAAATACAGCTTTAGCTAGGTGAGATACAATTGTTGCTAATGAAATTATATGTCTATAAAGTTAAGCCAAAGTTCAGTAAGGCTCACATAAATTATCAGCCTATCAATTTCAGCTGGTGTAACAGATATGTCTTCTTTAGGAAAAAGAAAAATATCCTTTAAATTATGACCTAAAAAATATCCAGACAATGTTGGATTTGGGACAGCTGAGTGATGGGAAAGGCAAGTGGCTCCTGCATTCCTGTGATCTGAGATCATCTATGTTGACTCAAAGAAGAGGAAAACATGACTAACTGGGAGAGGAGTTTCCAAAATAAAGCCATAATCACTTAGTGATTTTCTTTCTTCCTTTCTACTTACCAGAGGTACCTTGAAAGTATTAGGATAGAATATTCTATCCTAATATAGTAGATAGCTAACTATATTTTTTCAACACATAGTGAAATGGTAGGAGAGTATGATAGTCACAGTGATAATTAAATTTTTTTTAGAAATAATAAACCTGTCATCAAAGTTGTAGAATTCAAGTCAACTTAATTAGTCCCTCTTGACACAGGAAGGACTTGCTATAAATAGTTTACATTCTAGCAGGTGAGCTTATAATGATAAATTGTTTGTGTGGATGGTGGTAAATGAGGAAAAAATGAAACAAATATTCCATAAACTTAGCAAAGGAATAGAACACAGAAAACATTTCATTGCCCAAGTCCTAAACTATTTTTTCTTTATCAGCTCTTATTTTAAGTAAAAATACATTTAGCAAAGCATTTTCTTTGAACAAAACTACTCAGAGTTAGCGTATAGGCCTTGAATTCAAGCCCCAGGAGTGGCCAACACACACACACACACACACACACACACACACACACACACACACACACACACACACACAAAAGGTAGCGTGTGTGTGTGTGTGTGTGTGTGTGTGTGTGTGTGTGTGTTGCTACTGGAGCTTGAACTGAGGGCCATATACTTTTGTCTGGTGTTTTTGCTCAAGGCTGTTGCTCTACCACTTGAGCCACATATCCACTTCTTGGTTTTTAACTGGTTAATTGCAGATAAGAGTCTCAAGGACTTTTCTGCTTGAGCTGTTCCTTTGATCTCGGCCTCCTGAGTATCTAGAATTACAAAGCCATTGGTGTTCACTCAAATTAAAGTAGTATTGTTATCATCACCCTAAACAGTCAAGTCTTGGTCCTCTCATGATCCATTCACACCTTTTTAACTTAGTGCCAACCTCATAACTGGGCTGCCAGTGAGAGACCCAGTGAGGGAATTCTGGAAGTGTGGTCTGACAACTGAGGAGAAAAAGACACAAATAAACCTAAGGTATGTTTGCTTAACCATATGGCAGTGAAGAGTGCCACAGGTGACTTTGTCACACACATTCTCATGAATTATTGGAAAAGGAACCTGCTGGCTATGCCATGGTGAATACCAGCTTCTTTACTGTGATCAAAACCCTGGCAAGTCTTTGGTCCTAAGGGATATCTCACAGGAGTGCTTGAAGCCACCTCAGTCACCGAATGAGGGACTGGCCTCTGGTGTTTCTGTGTGTCCTTTCTTTAGCTCTTTTATTTTTCAGGCATAAATACTTTTAGTTCTTTTTGTTTGTTATGGAGAATACAGATTTAGATATGATCCAAAGTTGTTTTATATTATGAGTTCTCTGTGCAAACAGAATGTCTGAACTTTACTTAGAATATACATTACTTATACATGCTTATTGAAACAATTACATCTGTATGGAAACATGTATATATTACTGGGATATATCAGAATATATGAAAGTATTGGAATATATGTGTCTATATATTCACCTTTGTATCTGAACTACTATATTGATTTTTAACACATTCGGTTGTTCTAGTCTACAACCTTTCTAAGATTAATTTGTGAGTTTTCCGTACTTTTGGCAGTATTGTTGTACAGGTGCTTGATGGCTTGAGCCACTCCACTTGTGTGTGTGTGTGTGTGTGTGTGATGATTATTCTTAAGATAGAGTCTCACTTGATGCTCAGATTGACCTGGACTATAGTCCTATTTAAATATCTCCATGTTGGTGGAATGATGTGCATGAGCTACTGTATTCAGACATCATTTGAGCTGGAGTTTCAGGAAATTTGTTATATGCTTAGGCTGGTTTCAAAGTTTCGTCTGTTTCCCAGTCTTTGCCTCCTAAGTAGCTAGCATTACAGGCTTGAGACAGAGCACTTGAATTTCATGGCGTTCTATACCTAGTCTACATAAATATAACTAATAGAGTGCTAGATGGACTGACACCATTTCTTTTATTCTTTAATAAGCAGTCCTTGGTGATGTAACAAAGGGTTTAATAGAAGAAATTTGGTTGTTTACTTTGTGCATCCAAGGCTGAACATGAGCTACTCCCTCCAATGCAGGAGAAGCAGGCTTAGTCAGCAGCAATAGAAATACATTATTTAGTGAGAAAGACCCTAGTGTGGCAGCAAAGTCACAGAGGCAGTGGTAGCTCAGATTGTTTGACAGATTTCCCTCTTACTTGATCTGACTGAAGTTCTTGGGCAATGGCAAGAAGCAGGATTCCCAAGAGGGCAATATTGGCTTTCTTGTCATCAGGCACATGGTAGTTCAATCAGTCCTTATTTAATTTGAAATCAGAGTGACATGACTGCCCCCTCAAAATTGTGTTCTGGGAAAGTTCCTTACCACTAACAGGGAAATCACACTTCTTTTCCATCCATTATGGGATTTCACTTTATGTTAATGTCATTCATCCTCAACACATTGTTAGAAAATATATACACTTGAAAATAAGGACTTATTCTAATTATGTGAATTTATTTGCAAAAGGAAAAGCCAGGGGAGAATGGGGTATTTCTGGAATTTCCTTCCAACGCACAGTACATTTAGGATTCTGAGTTCTGAATCTGTCTTTTTGGTTTTTGTTTATTCAACTTGAACTACTGAAAGAGATGCTCAATCAGTAGGTATCTTAAGGCAACCTTTGGACCCAGGGGAAGGCACATATCACAAACAGGCCAGGTAACACTAATCACCAAACCATCCTTACTGTCTCGGATCTCCTTTACTATTTCAATTTCTTCACAATGCATTTTGTACAATGTGTTTCAGTACAACGGTTTGTAGCTGTATCTGTCTTACTCATATGTAATTTGCATTTTTAAGCCTCCTTTATAAATCTCTCTAGGGTAAATTTTAGCCTCTGAACAATGTATAGGGATCAAAATCACATTCCAATGAAAAACAGGTAGTAGCATCTATGAAGCTGATTCCAGGAAAATAACTGAAAATCTCAGTATAATAGTAGCAAGATTTCCTATTTTATAAACTTTGAAGAAACTTTCCCATTGGAAAAAAATTACATAAACTAAGATGGAGATACAAAATGAAGTTAGAAGATAATTGTAAACACAAATTTTAATATGCATAAAAGTATTTGGCTACTTAATTTTGAGGTAGTATTCTCTTTTTTGCTTGTCATAGGTTAAGAGTCATTAATGCTGGATTAGCATGCATTTCCTATTTAGCAATATGCATTTAAAATATATATAGTGGAATAAATGTAAGTGATATACAGGGCATGGGTGGTAATTATTACTTACCCTGTAGGCTGGCTCTCAAATTCTTCTGACCATTGCTCTTGAATATCCTCTGTAGAAAGATCTACATCCCTGGTGGTGGCAAAATTGAACTCGCTGCCTTCATTTCCATGGAAATAAATGGAGTTCCCATCTGACTGACAGCTATGCTGTAGATAAAACGAGAGCATTGGGTGGCTATTCAATTAGTTTTATAACTGTATCTGTCTTACTCATGCATAACAGCACTTTTAGGAAAGTCATTGCATTATTCCCTTTAAGATGAACTCTCAAATCAAAAGGGCTTGTTACCTCTGTTTTTGCCTTGTTTAATTCAATTACATTTTCCCTAACTTATTAAGTTATCACACAGATGAAGTGAAGAGGGCATTAGAGCTTTGCCATCTCAGCCCTTACTATGGCACAAGAATATTTTAATTGGAATAATTTCCCATCTTTACCACAGCCCTTGTTGTGGGAATTAAGGTTGATAATGACGTGTCATATATTTTAAATTCTGTGGTTATGGGCTAAATCACACTGACCTTTTCAATATTCCATATATTTCTGACTTGCCATTCAAGTCTTTCACAATTTGTCTGTAAATGGAGATATGAGTAGAATAGCCAGCTAATCAAAACATGGAATACAGAAAAGGTCACAGTCATCCCATATATAATTATATATTCTCAGCCAGCTTTGGAGTAAGTTTCTAACCAGACCTAATCTAACTAGGAATGCATGATGTCCTCAATGACATCACAAACTTTACTATCCTCTGAAGAAACACTTGCAAAGAATAAAGAAAATTTTTTGTGATACCTCTTTTTTTAAATATACTTTTTCTGTCTGAAGTGAATAGTTAAAAGGCAAAGTCAAACTGAGTAAACTAAATGTTTCTCAGAATTATAAACTGTGTTCATCATATTTTCGGTAATAAGTTAGATAAAGGGAAACACTTATATACTCTTTATGTGTGTGTGTGCCTGTGCATATGCATGTGTGTGTGTGTGTGTGTGTGTGTGTGTGCACGCGCGCGCACATCGGTCTTGGGCTTGAGCTCAGGGCCTGGGGCTGTCCTTGACGGTTTTTTTTTTTTTGTTTATGTTTTTTTCTCTCTCTCAAGGCTAGCCGAGTACTCTGCCACTTAGTCACAGTGCCACCACTTCCAGCTTTTTCTGAGTAGTTTATGAGAGTTAAAAGATATCAGGATTTTCCTGCTGGGGCTGGCTTTGAACTGTGATTCTCAGATCTCAGCTTCCTAAGCAGGTAGGATTACAGGCCCCAGAACCTTTTAAGTCTATGTACATAAAATGAAATGCCAGTGGCTCACGCCTGTAATCCTAGCTACTTAGGAGGATGAGATCTGAGGATTGGGGTTCAAAGCCAGCCTGGGCAGAAAAGTCCCTGTGAGACTCCTATTGCCAATTAACCATTCAAATACTGGAAGTGGCTCAAGTGTTAGAGTGCTAGCCTTGAGCACAAAAAGGCTCAGGGAAAGCACTCAGGCCCTAAGTTCAAGCCCCACAACAAACCAAAAGAAAGAAAAGAAAGAAAGAAAGAAAGAAGGAAAGACAGAAAGAAAAGAATGAAAGAAAGAAAGAAGGAAAGAAAGTTAGATAATAATAGAGAAAGTGTCAATTCTAAGAACGGGGATTATTCCCATTTGTTCGCTTTCAATTATTTTGTAATTTTTATTTTTATTGTAAAGATCACATACTGAGCGGTCACATAAGTCAGGTATTGAGAACATTTCTTTTTGAACAGTAGCACTCCCTCCATATTTTCTCCTCCTGATCTCTCTCCCCACCAGGTTGTATAGCTCAATTCCAACATAGACATTTGTTCTTTATTTTCCAGGTCTTAGCATTTTGCTTGGCACAGATAAGATATTCAAAAACATATGTGTAGCTCAATACATGAATGAATGAATGAAATGGCTATCAGTTCTTCTCTTATGGAAAATTCATTATGTAAAAGATTAAGAACTAGGGACAAGTTATATATGTAATAATAAGTATTCTTGGCTCTCAAAAATCCCAGTCTAGTTATATATAGGCATACATAGATAGATAGATAGATAAGGATACATTGTATTGATAAAGTGATTTGCTGAATGTTAATTTCCTTATACAACTAAATATAATAAAAATGTAATTTAAAAAAGATAGAGTCCAAGGTTGCCATATGCTAATGCATGAAAGAAGGTATGAATCACTGTTTGGGCATGGTTTACACAAACACTTCATAGGAAAGCAGGTCTTCAACTGTCTTTTTTTGGGGGGGGTGATCCGGTCGTGGGGCCTGAACTCTGGGCCTGGGCGCTGTCCCTCAGCTCTTCAGCTCAAGGCTAGCTCTCTACCACTTGAGCCACAGCGCCACTTCCGGCTTTTTTGCTTATGTGGTGCTGAGGAATCGAACCCAGGGCCTCATGCATGCAAGGCAAGCGCTCTACCACTGAGCCACCTTCCCAGTCCCTTCAACTGTCTTTAAAGGAAAAATGGAGAGCCAAGTAGAATAACAAATATGATCTACAATAGTGGATAGGAGACATGATCTGAGAACTAGATCGAAGCCTGACTGTACCAAGCATCATAAATGGTAGTCTCAGGAATGTCTGTATCAAGCATCATAAATGGTAGACTCAGGAATGTCTATACTATGTTTTTGGAAGCAGTATAGAAAAAAGGAGTGGTGTGTACAAGGTTTTGTATGACACCTGAATTGGCTACTACTGGTAAAAACAACTGAATTGCCCCTAGATTGCCAACGTTTAGGAGAGTAGGGCCATATGATCTCCAATAGCACTAAGGGCATGGATATTTCACAGCATCAAGATAAAAGCATGTTCTTTCATCATTTGAGGTAATACCACAGGAGATGGCGGCACACATTAGCTAGTTGAAAATATCTTCACACACAACAAATACAGATTATTCACAGTGCCAAACTGAGTTTGTTATGTATAATCCTTAGTATAGACATCTTGATCCAAAGATAGAATTAAGTTTAGCAGAATGTAGAGAAATCAAAGGGTCATTTTTTATCATACATGCTGTAAAGATAATCAACACTAACTAGACAAACAAAATTTACTTTCCTAATAACAGCCTTCTGAGCTGTAAATAATGGTCCTCACAACTGTCTTCACAGTGTAGAATGCTAATCGATTAGGGCCTATTCTTACCTGGTAAGAATGCAAAAATTCAGAGATTGATACACAGAGCAACATCCAAGGAAATGGCAGACATGAAATGTAGGAATATGTGTGAAAAGAGAATGAATATATTACATTCTAAGTAATATATCTGTGTCATTTAAAATAAAAGAATGACGACTCTAACATAAAATCTTGGTCAGTTCTGACTAAATATTTGATTATTTTAATTTTGTTCTTGTTTATTTCAGGATTATTTACAAATATTTTGAAACCATTATTTATAAGTTTTTTTGGTTAGTCATGGGGCTTGAACTCTGGGTCTGGGAACTGTCCCTCAGCTTTTCAGGTCAAGGCTAGTGCTCTACCACTTGAGCCACAGCACCACTTCTAGTTTTCTGGTGATTTATTGGAGATAAGAGTTCCAAGACTTTTCTGCCTGGGCTGGCTTTGAACCATAATCCTCATATCTCAGTCTCTTGAGTAGGTAGATTACAGGTGTGAGCCATGGGCACCCGGCCATTATTCATAATTTGTTGTTAACCTTCCAAGACTTATTTTTAACATACGTGGTATAAATTTTAAACAGAAACAGAAATTTTAAATAAAAAATTATGAAACTAGCTCATATTTTCAACTAATTTCACAAATCAAAGACCAGAAAGTGTGTGTGGTGGCACACACCTCTAATCTCAGCCCTAAGAATGCTGAAGCAGGAAGACTTTGAGTTCAAGGCTGGGGCTACATAGTAAGTTCTAAAACAACCTAGACTATATAATGAGACCCTGTCTCAAAAAATTGATACAAAATACAAAAGTGAACTTAAAGTTACAACAATTTTAAGCTGCTTTACATTCACATTTGGTAAATGTACAAATGTAATGCATAACTATAGAAAATTAAATATATATTTACCACTATACTCATGTAGTACCAACATATGAAATGCAAGTATATTTGCCAGACTTTAAATGAATGTTGACTAATTTCATTAGGAGGATCTAAAAAGTAATATGTTTTAAGCAAGTATTTATGAAAAAAGATGGACATTTTATATAGTTTTTAAATATCTGTATTGAGCTATTATTTATTGATTTGAAGTAAATGAACTATATCATTACCAAAACCAAATTTAAACAAACATGGGAGTGTTTTCTAGGAATGAGGTTTTAAATTCTTTTATGCTAGTAGGCTTGAATTTAGGGCCTAGTGCTGTCTCTTAACTTTTTGCTCAAGGCTAGCTCTTTAGCACTGAGCTACAGTTCCACTTTTTTCTGCTTAACTGGAGAAAAGATTCTCATGCATTTTCTGGGCTGGCTTTGAACCTTGATCCTTAGATCTCAGACTCCTGGATAGCTAGGGTTCCAGGGTGAGGCACCAGAACCCATCATCTATAAGAGCCATTTTTAATCTTTATCTGTCACAAGTAAGGGGAGGGCCATAGCACTATTCTCCTTCTCAAATGAGTCCAATGTTCTTCTGGGTATGGAGGGGGAGAAGTATGGCTTTTGGAATATTCTCTTCTTCAGTCTTAATTTGATGACATCTTATGAAAGAAAGCTATGACACACTCAAAGCCAGCAGTCACAGCTCAGGAGAAGGTGGCTCCATCCTTCCATCTCTTAGCAGGATAAGGGGGCTCATATTCTAGCCAACAGAGTTAAGATACACAGAAAACATATAGTGACAGGGGGCTTGTTCTGCTCCCTGCCATGCAGAAGAGATCAAGATGTGAGTTCTTCTTCTGCCTCTGAGTAAACTTTGCAATTAGAGGAAGATGCTCCCTGAAGTTTTGAATGACCAGGGCGTGTAAACACTGAGTCTATAACACAAAGGACAGTCTGTATGAAAGTGCTGAATTACTGAGCCACTTGAGAGCAGTAGAACTGATTCCTCCTTTTCTCTGGTTGTTTCTAGACAGGCCTCA
Organism: Dipodomys ordii; assembly: GCF_000151885.1. Lineage (NCBI taxonomy): Eukaryota > Metazoa > Chordata > Mammalia > Rodentia > Heteromyidae > Dipodomys > Dipodomys ordii. Next base: position 3,313,038 of record NW_012267411.1, on the reverse strand, counting down.
CAAGGCCTGACAAGGAGTCTTGGGAAGGGAGGAAGACATGCTGGGTTTTCATTATGAGGATCTTTAAATCAATTACAAGAAAGGAACAATTTCTTATAAACTCCTTTAAGATGAATCACAGGGCCTTAATATCTCAGAATTAACTTGATTACCTACATGTCCTTCAAACTAAGAAGTGATGTCTGAGTGCATTCTGATGGAGAGACTCTCAGAGCTTTGGTTATTTTCCCAATGGATGTCTGACTCTGCACAGGAATCCAGGGATTGCTTGGTTAAGGGCTGCTTGAACTCTCCTTTAGAATCTAATCCAATTAATTCAGCACTTATATGAAGCAAGGAAATTAAGGTTGGGAAAGGAAAAGCTACTAGAAATAAAAAATAAGATAAAGAATAAAAACTCAGTTACTACCCTATAATCTATTCTTGGGCATTTATCTAGACAATCACAAGTCAGGATACAGTAAAGACTCTTGCACAACCATGTTCACTGCTGCACTGTTTACCAGAGCCAAGGTATGAAAACAGCCCAGATGTTCCTGAGTAGACAAATGGTTAAAAGAAAATTATACAGAGACATACATACACACACACACATACAATGGAATTTTACTTATCCATCAGGAGAAATCAGTGTTTTATTTTTGGGGAAATGGATGGACCTGGAGAAAATAATGTTAAGTGGAGTAAGTTCAGAGAGACAAAAGAGTTCGTGTTTGTCTCATATATGGGCTTTAGATCTAAATTATGAATATTTATGTAATCATATACAGAGTCATATGCATATCAACCAAAGTATGGTACCTGCAGGGGAGGAGTCCAATGGTATAACTCCACTGAATTTACGTTTTTTTTTTTGGTTGGTTGTGGGGCCTGAACTCTGGGCCTGGGCGGTTTCCCTCAGGTCTTAAGCTCAAGGGTAGAGCTCTATCACTTGAGCCACAGTGCCATTTCTGGCTTTTTCTGCTTATGTGGTGCTGAGGAATCGAACCCAGGGCCTCATGCAAACAAGGCAAGCACCCTCCCAACTGAGCCATCTTCCCAGCCCCTGAATTTACATTTTAGCAAAATGAATACAAAGAAGGTGGAACTTGTGTATTGAGAGGTAGATGAATGAAGAGAGGAAAGGAATGCAGTCATAATATTCAATGTGTATACGTGAAACAAACCAGGAAACTTGAGGGGATTGATGGGGTTGGTAGAGATAGGGAAGAATTATGCCGAGTGACACTGATCAAGATGCATTATACTCATAAATGGATATGTTGAAATGAAACCCTTCAGCACAACTACTTAAGATAAAAATTTTTAAAAAGCTCAACATCTCTGGCCATAAAGGATATATAAATCAAAACAACTCTGAGATTCTACTTCATCGTCAAGAATACAAACTACAACAAATGCTAGCACGGATGTACAAAAAAGGAATCTTAGGTGCCCTGTTGATGGAAATGTGAAAATACAAAACAACGAAACTTAAAACTACCCTATGATCCAGCAATTTCACTCTTAGCCATTTACCTAAAACATTACAAAGTAGGATATAGTAAAGCACAAGTATAACCATGTTCACTATAGAACTATTAAAAATAGCCAAGACATGGAATCAGCCCAGATGCTCTTTAATGGATGAATGCATCAATAAAATATGATTTTACACACACAATGGAATTTTTATTCATGCAGTAGAAAGAAAGATATTGCATCATTTGCAAAGAAATGGAAGGACCTGGAAAACCATGCTAAGTGAAGTAAGTCAAGCTTAGAGTGATAAAAGTTTGATGTTTGGGATGGTATCCAAGTATTCCTAAGTATATCAACCAAATCATGGTAGAATCAGGAGATTGCAAACGGTGCTAATTCCTTAAAAAGGCTAACTCACAGTCCAACAAAATAAACACCAGGAATCAGGCACTAAAAAGGGGGAGGGGGTGAAATCCAGGTGAGATAGGGAGATGACTAAAGAGGAAGAGAAAAGAATGCCATCATAAAATTCAATGTATAACATACAAAATTAAGAAAACTGAGGGCTGGGAAGGTGGTAGAATGCTTGCCTTGCACGTATAAGGCCCTGGGTTCAATTCCTCAGCACCACATTAGCAGAAAAAATCTGGAAGTGGCGCTGTGGCTCAAATGGTAGAGCTGTAGCCTTGAGCTGAAGAGCTGAGGGACAGCACCCAGACCCAGAGTTCAAGGCCCATGTCCGGCAAAAAAAAAAAAAAATTGAGGGAAGAAGTGAGATTGGTAGGGATGGGAAGAATGATGAAAGGGATGACACTGATCAAGATGCACTGTATTCATGAAATGTTTTCTTGAATTCTTTGTTCAACTACTTAAAGGTAATAATAATAATAAAAGAAAACTCAGTTATTATCCATCCTCAAGGAGTTTGGAGATTGAAATCAGAAGGAATTTTCAAATGCATTTTCAAATGCTTAATGGGTAAGGCCTTGGGTAAGTCATTTCATCTCTGTAGCCTCAATTTCTCAGGCTGGAGAATGGAATAAATAACATTCATTTTCCATAGATGTTAGAAGCACAGAGGGAGAGTTTGATCAAAATACATTATATACAAGTATGCAAATACCACAATGAGGTCTTCTGCAAAATTAATTTATCCTAATAAAAGCACAAATATTTAAGGAAGTACTTTTGAAACATCTAAGTCTATAATAATTTACTTAAACTATATTCTATTATATCTCATACTCCTAGTAGTAGCTGATAAACAGAGGAACATTTGAATGTGTTTTTATTTCTCATTATAATATTTTTAAAAATTCTTAACTCATATGTAAGCCTTTACTAAGATATCTAAGATATATCCCACTATGTAATATGGTAAAAATACTGCAAATATTCCTGCACTATTTCGGCACATAAAACCATCTATTTTTTATAATGTATTAAGAAATTTATTCTTTTAATTTTATTTTATTTGTGAACATACTGTACAGAGGGGTTACAATTACATGGGCAGGATAATGCGTACATTTCTTACCAAGCATTGCAGCCTCCTCCTTTGTTTACCCTTCTCATCCCCTCCCAGCCTCCCCCATCCCAATCCTTCTCCCCCCCCCAACGTTGTAAAGCTCATTTTGGACATGACAGCTTGTACTTCTCATTGTTGCAACAGGTCCACCTGTATCCTTAAACGACTTGTTTTTCCCCATCTCCTCCACAAGTTATACTGACATCAAATATAGTGAAAGCAGGGGTTATACTGTGGGGGAGGGACATACAAAGCAACGAAGAAATAATCTTATAAATGCGTTAGAAACACATGCATGAAAGAAAAAAACATTAAAATACATATCTAAGGGTTCATTTTCCTAACATCACATTATCTGACCTTTTCCGCTTGACTCATACATATACTAGATATTGCAAATAAGGGAAACCATGGGACCTATGTTTCTTTGGGCCTGGCTTACTTCACTTAATATAATTTTTTCCAAGTTTTCCATTTCCTAACAAATGGGGCAATGTCATTCTTTCTGATGGAGGCATAGAATTCCATTGTGTATATATACCACATTTTCTTGATCCATTCATCTACTGAGGGGCATCTGGGTTGGTTCCAGATCTTAGCTATGGTAAATAATGCTGCAATAAACACAGTTGTGCTGGTAGCTTTAGTGTGGTCGTGTTTGTAAACATTTGGGTAAATGCCCAAAAGTGTGATTGCTGGGTCATAGAGGAGCTCTATGTGGAGTCCATACTGCTTTCCAAAGTGGTTGAACAAGTTTACATTCCCACCAACAATGAAGTAAGGTTCCCTTCTGTCCACATCCCTTCCAGCATCTGTTGTTGTTAGAGTTCTTGATTTTTGCCATTCTAACTAGAGTGAGGTGGTATCTCAATGTTGTTTTGATTTGCATTTCTTTTATGGCTAGGGATGTTGAACATTTCTTCATGTGTCTCATAAAACCATCTATTAAGACTTTTAAAACCTCTCCAAATTTGGCAGATTACCAAATATTCTCATAACACAAGAAAACTCAAGAATACAAGATGACTGATGCCATGTTTCTTACAGATGAACTTGCATTGTATAACATAAATCTACAAGGCTGAATATCAAAGTGTATGCAATGGAAGTAAGAAAATAATTTCAGGAAAATTGCTCTCAATTTTAATACCCAGCTGTTTTTGTTCAGCATCTATTCAATCTCATGAAATTTATATGCGATAACAATTAAGATCTACACAACTTCAACAAACAATTAAACGTCTAATTTTGTAAGACACATGCACTTGTCTTATATGATAAAAACAAGAATACTTTGAAATTAGGACCTATTTTATTTTAGCATCATGAAAATTTATCAAGTTTTTTTCAGCAAATGATTATAAGTCATACACAACTTCTTGAGTCATAACTTTTGATTGACTTATGTTCAGTCAGGTAACTCAGCATGTATTTTGGTTAATAAAAGAGGGTGAAATTGTTTCTTTCTATATATAACCTAATGTACATTGCTTTACTGCATTCATTATCATTATTTTTTACTTGTTTCATTATTTTAGCACACTTCTAAGTACTGACAGGCTTTCAATTTTTATAATATGCCGTAAGCATAGTTTTTATGTGTTTCTCTTTGTCAAACAAAAATATTGTTTTCTTTGCTGCTATGGGGATTTCCGTTACTTAACAAGCAGAACACTGTAACTAAGTGACAAGAATTGTCCATTCAGAAAAGCATCAACAGGAAACATCAGTGCAAATTCCTCAATATAACAAGTCCCTGGCCACAATTCAGGGTAGCATTTTTTTCTAAGGCTTCTCCCTGTACTCTGGACTCTGGTAAAATGTTAATGACTTTAACTTTTTACTTGTACATTAGAATCACCTCCACTATTGTTTAATAAGAATTTCATCGAAGTTCAACATTGAGACACCTCTTATCATTTTCTCTATGGGGCCTAATGACCCTGATGATTCTTTCAGGCATCTACAAACTTAAAAACAAAATGGATGATTTCCTTTTTGTTAGAATAAGTACACTGGGTATTTGGGCCACGCCAGCTTGCAGAGAGCCAGTGGCAGATGGAATGAAATCTGCCCGGTATGCCTTCTCCTCCACATGAGCAGAGAGCCATCCATTTCCTCCATTAAGGAGTTGTCACTCAGCCCACCCAGCTGGAAGACCATTTTTGATAGCCAAGCTGGCTGGTGGCAGACAATTCAGATACAAAGTGCACTTTAAAAGGAAGCTAAAACATCATTTGTAGGAAAATTGAAAATGCATGGCTTCCACCACAGCCAATTTTTTAATGACTGTAATATTTTAAGTGATTATTTTTGCCACTTCAGATTGCTCCTTAGAGAGGAGAGGTTTTTTAATTAAAATCTAGGCAATGCAAACAAATGAGATATGAGGAGCAGAGGAAAGAGAAGTAAGATGAATAAAATTAATTAAAATAGCATTGTTGGCAGAGCCATAAATTAGCCACCGCCTAGCTAGAAATAAAATATATTGGTAGAGGAACTTCTGGATTAAAATGAGATGTGTTCTGGAGTGGCTAGAGGTGGGCTGGCTTGCAGACTATGTATTATGTTTTAAAAAGCTTTTGCTGTGCTATGGCTGTTATCAGACAGAAACATATATTTCCTATAACCTGGCTTAATGGACTTTAAAGACACAGACTTTTATTCTATAAAAATAAAAATGAACATAGGAAGCAAGTATTTCTCTCGTGAGCAAAATGAATTTCTATCATTTTCCCCATATTCAATTTTGAGGTCATTTAATGCTTGCTAAAAAATTTAAAAGTTGGCCATGAATACATTCAGGTGCAAGAGGATTACAGTGCATTTTCTCTTGGCATTGTACAATAGCCTCAGCCATGGTGAGTGAATTTTAGGGCTTAACAAGTGGTTTTTTTTCCTTATTATTTTCTGGATTTGTTAGCCATTCACATTTGAATCATTCTATAGTAAGATTTATAGATTCAATTTATGTTATATTTTTGTGACAAGTGTATAATTCCTTGGAAATAGTTAGGACAACTGTAAAATGGCAATAGTGATATATTTGAATTGTAGTAATGAGAAGAAAAGTAACTGTGTAAATTTTCATAGGGCATTTGTTACCTTTGTCTTTGGGCATCAACTTGACTTTCTCAGTGTCTGAGGCTTTCAGACTTGCCTTCTCAAAGTACAGCCAAAGATGCCAGGAACAATGTGGAAGGTTGTGAGATAACTTGGACTGAAAGGTTCAGGTATTTTAGGAAAACAGACCTGACTTCAAAACTCAAGGCCATTTGACGTCTTTGGGTCTCCGTTTTCTCTTCTTTGAAATGGGAATGACTGTTAAGATTCAAAGAGAAATTGTAAGGGAACATGTCTATCTCCAAGAAAGCGAATATTTGGGAATGTGTAAATGTTAATCACCACCCTCTTTGGTCCCATATTTTCATTTATTCATATTAGAAGCCTAAAAGATTATGTAGTATGTTTTTAAGGCTTTTGTTGTGCTATG
>NW_012267411.1:3297933-3303606 GCF_000151885.1 Dipodomys ordii | reverse complement strand
GGTGTTTCATGCTTTCAAAGTATGCATTTCATCTGTCAACACAGATGGAAATGAACCAACAAAATGGAGCAGCTGCCTGACCAACACCTCCATGGCAAACGGATCCATCCAGAAATTCTTACTTGTTAAGTACTATTAAACGAGGAGGAAACAGAAAACGCAAATACTGTCTCTTACAGCTGTACCCTAATCATTTGTCTCTGGTTTTTCTCCAAGGATCTTCACTGTCTTTCACAATGCTTCTCTCTGTTGGTAAGCAATGAAAGAGGCAGCCAAGGTAGATCTGAGATAGCCCTCCAGGAATTTACATGAACACTTTTCTTTAAACTTGAAATTAAGAATCATCTCAGATTGCAAGATGTATGTTGGATAAAACTTGGTAAGAAATGACAGCAATGAACTTGTCCAGATGTTTCCAGAGTGACCAACTAAAACTGAACAGTGAACACTCAATTCTTTATACACTCCCAATGTTTATCAACTATAGATACGAAAGTGATGGATAATGCCTTTCTCACAGCACTGGCACCTATGAGGAATTTATGAACTGTTATTAATGCCACTATGATTATTATCATTATCACTTATAAGCACAGCTATTACAACTGATAGTCTTGCTTTTATCAGTGATTACCCAGTACCCCAGTACACATGAAGTTTTCATTCTACTGCAAACATCCTTCTTAGGTAAAATGCTGGACTTTGACCCAGTTTGTCTTCGGTGCAGAAGTCAAACACTCAGTTCATTTTCTTTAATCTCTGGTGGCAAAACCAAAATCATTCTCACAGTTAGTACACAAGAAGTGGCTTTGAGAATAACCATTCCCCCACATCACATGGGAAGAATGTGCCTCTCACTCTTAAATATGGCATAAATCCCCACAGTCCTGGGACAGAGGCACAGGCCAGGGACCGTAGCCATGGTAGCAACAGCCATTGTTTATAGAGTGTAATCAGTACTGTAAAACAGAGTCAACTGACATTAATCCTTTATTATTCTAGGGAAAATATACAAATTAATAAAAGGATATGAAATTCAGAGGAAATGAATGGTAAAACCATTGTAACCAATAATTAAGATAGGTGGCTGTTTAACAGGAGTGGGTTTCATGGTCCCTGTCAGGCAGGCTGCACAGTCCGCTTACTCTGGGAGAAGGCGAATGATGGTGGTGCTCTGGGGAGCTTGCAGCACGATATTTACTGACAGTTAAAGCCCCACGTACTTGGTGGTGAACAAAGGGCTGCTTAGGGATTTGAAAGAACTAAAAAATGATGATGTAATTAGAAGCATAATAGAATGTGGTGCACCTTTTCTTTCACATGGGAAAGTACTTTGGGAAACACTGGAAGATGATTCAGGCAGGAGAGTGGAGGGCCAACACAGATGGCTACATTACAAGAACATATTGATTCTGTAACCTTTTTCCATCCTCCTCAGCTTACCAACTCAAACAAAAAGCACAACAAATGTAAGAGCAAGGTCTACATTAAAAGCTATTTTCATATTAATTACTGCTGAACCAACAGATGGCAATGGCCTTCTACCAGCCTGGGGCAGATTTTAACCAGTGCCCTAGAACTGCAATTCTCTGCATCATGTAACTCCTAATTACTCTATTAAGCTAATTACTCAATTTCAACATCAACAATAGCACCTTCTTTACAAGCTTATAAGGATCATGTGTGTGCACACAGGCTCTATATACACATACAGATATGTGTGTATATCTACAATATATACTTGCCCAGAAGTATTAAGTGCACAATAAAAACTAGCTTTATTCCTTAATTATGGATGGCAATCCTACCATGCTTAAAAATTCTCACTTGAACAATTCTGTTTTGTAATATGGCATACTTCTCAATTGCTGATAGATTTACTCTTTGATTTAGTTAAGATAGAAATACCTTGAAAACATTAAATAGACATAGTACGGTACACATAGATTGAACATACTAACAAAACCCTAACAATTTAAAAGTCCATAATAAAGCAACATCTAAGACACACCTTGTAACCCATAGGAACATCATGATGTGTTTTCTAATTGGTTTTACTCAGTTTTTATCTCATAGGCCACCAAGTAAATGATATTTTACACAGAAGTTGAAGTTTAAATAAAGTTTAAAAAACAGGGAAGGTGGTAACAATGTTTGACAAGAATTGTACTCATTTCCTTACGTATGTAACTGTAACCCCTCTGAACATCACCTGTACAATAAAAAATAATGAATAAGATTTAAAAAACTGTTCTAGACCTCTTCATCACTTGGAAAAAGCAATTTTTGGAACAAATTTTGAAAGTAATATTTGGAACACAAAAATCAAAAGGGTGGTCATGCAAATGAGTTAAAAAGGACAAATTCTTAGATTTTATTATGGCATTTACTTGAAGTTTAATATGAAATATCAGAGAAGAATTTCTAACTGACCAGCAACTCAAAGATAATGCGATAAATTATTATCATGGTGATACAATTTTTTTTCTTAGTAGACTTAGATCCCTTGGCCACTTCTGCTTATGAAGGACCAGAAAGCAAAATCATAATATAAAAGTATAATACTTGGCAATATGAGGCAGAAAATGTACATTTATGCAGCAAAGGGTAGTAAAGCCAAATGGTAAATAATCACCATTGCCTGCACTTGCCTGTATTCAATAAAATACAGAAATAACATCTCCCTTTTAATTTAGTGGCAATGGGACATCATGCAGGATATTTTGACCAAAATTCTCTCTACACCCATGTGAAAAGAACATATTGACTTTTATTTTGTTAAGAGCCAGGGCTTTAGCCTCTTTTTCAGAATAGATTTTAATAAAGTTAATAGGATGTTTTTCCTGAATTGAGCAAGGAGGATGCTTGTTTCTAATACCAGACAGCTGGTGTGATTTCATCAAGTTCAAGTCAAATGATGAAGGGGTTTGACTGATTAAGGAAGAAATAATTTGTGTCAGGGAAGTGCCTGTGTTGAGAGTTTAAATTCACAACCTTAGGCAAGGTGTGCTGGCTCACACCTCTAATCACAGCTACTCAAGAGTTGAAGAGCAGGGGGACCACAGTTTGAGGCCAATATCAGCAAAAGTTAGTGAGATCTCCAACTCAATAAATAAGCCAGGTGTAGTTGTACATGCTTGTTATCCCATCCAAGTGGAAGCTGAGGCTCATGATCGGAGGCCAGCCTTGGGAAGAAACATAAGACACTCTGAAAAATAACTGAAGCAAGAAAGAGGTGAGAGTCTGACTCAAATAGTAAAGTACCTGCCTAGTAACTGGGACACTAAGTTCAAACCCCATTACTACAATAATAATAGTAACAATAATAATTTGCACTCCTTTATCTGACACTGAAACTTATTAGTAAATGAGATAAGCATTTCATTTTTATTGCCACTCCTCCGGTGATCTCACCCTGACTCAGCACAGGATATTTTTTCATTAGTAAATTACATTTAAATTTTTTCTAAGCTGTTTTACATTTTATTGTCACATACTGGAAAAAAGGCGGTCCAGTTGAGGGTCTAATGATATTTTCATATTGCTTTCTTTTATTATTTAGTTTTTTATTGTAAAGGCGATGTATAAAGAGGTTACAGTTAAATAAGTCAGGTATTGAAGTACATTTCTTTTTAATCAGTGTCACCCTTGATTTCTTATTATACACATTTGTTGGGCAAGCAAGCTCATGATTTCAATCCCTACTCATAAGGCTAATAATCGCCAAATTTGACCTTCTGAACCATGCATCCAACCTCCTGTCAAATACTTCTTCTTTTACATTAAAACCCTCAAGGTTTGTACCAACTTCCTCTGAACCTATGCCTTTCTTATATTTTCTGTTTCAATGAAAGATACACCTGTCCATTGAGCTACTCAAACCTGTCCTTGACATCTATCATTTTCTCATCGCTTCAATCAGCACATAGCTTTCTCCCTTCCCTTCCTTAAAAAAGTTTTGTAATATCCACATTTCTCCATCTGCTTTTAACTCTAGCCAACCTGATGTCCCAATAAACCACTGTAATTAGGTTTCTATTTGGTCTTTCTGAATGTACTTTTCCATTTTTCCATTTGGTCCTTTATCCTCAAAGGAATACTTAAAAACTCAAATCTGATCAACTCTTTTTAAAAACATTTCAGTGACTACTACCTTCAAGATGAGGTTCAAAGTCTACAGTAGGTTGCAAGACCTTTAATCTCTTCACTAGACATACCACCTGAATTAACAGCCACAAATCTCCAAGTATAATGGACAACTATTCCCTTGCCCTTTCTTTCTTTCTTTTTTAAATAGTTCTTTATTGTGAAAATACTATACAGAGGGGTTACAGTTACATGAGCAAGGTAATAAGTGAATTTCTTATCAAGCATTGTTGCCTCTTTCTTTGTTTTTCCCCTACCATCACTTCCCTCCCACCTCCTCAACTACACTCCCCGCCCCAAATTGTAAAGTTTTTTTTTTTCGATATAGTGTATTGTACATCTCATTGTATCTGAATTTACATGCTCTAAATACTACAAACTTTCCTTACCCCATCCTCATTGTTTAGTAAATGTGAACAGCTTCTAGTTCTTCTTGACTAAAGTTATGAAGTTTCTATCTTTATTATCTTATTCTTTTTTAATTTAATTTTTATTTATTTTTTATTGTGAAAATACTGTACAGAGGGGTTACAATTACATGGGCAAGATAATGAGTACATTTCTTTCTTTCTTTCTTCCTTTCTTTCTTAATCTTTAAACTGTTGCACACAGATTTCAATTCAAAAATGTCAATTTATATGCACAGTTCATCTTGATCAATATCACTCCTTCCATCATTTTTCTTCCCACATATCCCCCCAAGTTTCCTAGTTTCATTTTCACATACATACATTGAGTATTACAACTCTATTCATTGAAGAACTACTTCTGAATTTTGTCCAGAGTTCTGCTTTGTGCTTTACCTTTTAGTTTGGGCTGCTGTAACAGAATGTATAGCTTACACAGAAAACATCTGATTCTCATAGTTCCAGAGGGTAGAAAATCTAAGACTAGAGCACTGGGAGATTCGGTGTCTGATTCTTGCTGTCCTCGGATAGGAAAAGCTATAAAGTGCTCTAGTGCTCTTTTATAGGGGAGCTAATGCCATTCATGAGGGTTCTTCTCTCATGACTTAAGACCTCTAAAAGGCTCTACTCCTTAATACCATCATATTGGGTTAGGATTTCAACATTTGGTTTGTGGGGGGCACAAATATTCAGTTCCTAACACATACTTTATATATAGATGTCTAGCTCCAAAAAAATCATTCCTCTGCCTGGCCACCTCCCAATTACCTTTCCATCTCTGCTCAGAAATCCTATTCTCTTGGAAAAAAAAACTTCTTAATAGCCTAATGATTGAGTTGGTACTGTATGTTTTACTTTCCTAGCACTGTAAATATTCCAAGGACATCATAACATACCTGCCTACACTAAATCAAAGAAGAATTCTGAGATTATCTTCTCTGTCTAGTACATATAGTATATGCCACTGTGGATCATCACACTTATTAAATAATAATGATTTTTTATTGTGAAAATGCCATACAGAGGGGTTACAATTACATGGCCAAGGTAATGAGGACATTTCTTATCAAACATTGTTGCCTCCTCCTTTGTTTCCCCTTCCCATCCCCTCCCATCTCCT
>NW_012267411.1:3263637-3297883 GCF_000151885.1 Dipodomys ordii | reverse complement strand
CCCGCCAAAGTTGTAAAGTTTGTTTTTCAACATAATGACTTATACATCTCATTGTTGCAATGGGTCCACCTGTATCCCCATTTAAATGATTTGTTTTTTCCCTTCCCCTCCACAAATTATACCAACATCAAATACAATGAAAGCAGAGGTTATACCATGTGGGAGGGAAGAAATAATGGTACTCTATTTTTAAAAAGCAGGGTAAGAGAAATAAAAAATGCATTTTCCTTTAGTAATAGTTTTGGTAAAAAAATAGTTAACTTTAAAGAATTTTGAGCCTAGGTTTTAGAAGAATAAACAAAAGAGAGCTCAAACCTTGACTGTGGCTCCTGGGAAGAAAAGCCAGTTGCCAGTGTCCACTGGATCCAGACTGTCTTCTAAAATCACTTGTCTGTGAGCTGAATTGATGACCAGGATGTTATCCAAGGCCCAGCAGGCTTCATACACTTCACCAACATGAAGGTTTTCCTGCTTCCACTGAAACTGAATGTTTTCTCCTTTGGCATCTTCAGGAAGGTAGAGAATATGGATGATTGTGCTCACATTGGAAGGGGCCCTGAAACAGATGGTGACATAAAGGGTTGGGCACCTTTTCTTTCCCATAGATGAATTTTGTCTCTTAAGATTGTAGTTTCATTCTTTCAAAAAACATTATATCCATTATGGATTAAATGTAATCCCATAGTCTGTGAATATTTCAGGGTCAATTACAATTGTTATTACAATTTTTGTATTAATTGATGGCAGTTTAAAATACTAAAACCCTTCAAGGGGTTTCTATGTGACACAAGGCAAGCACTGAATATAGTCAAGTAAGCTGGTTAAGGTGTAATTATGCTTGCGTAGGAGAAAAAAACAATTTGTACCTAGCACAGATTTTTCAATATGGTAGAAGTTAACCCAAAACAGTTTACTTGATAATAGGAAAACAAAGGAGAAACAATAGGAAATGATTTTAATGTCAATTCTTACTTTGAAGTGAGGCATCAATTAGGGATGATTATATGCAATATTTTATAATTGGTCTCTAATGATTAGTTTATTTCCAGCAACCAAATACATTTTGATACATTTATACTGTATAAAATGTGAGGCTTGCCATGGAATTAAATGTACTCATTTAGAATTCATTACAAATTCCTGCAGGTCAGTCTTTCAAAATATGATATAATTTTACATGATTTTTATATTATGTCTGTGAGAATCTAAGACCTTCTGCTGCATAATAAAGTTCTTTTACTAAACAATTTTATTCTACCAAAGTAGAAATCTGCTGTAGTAAAAATGATCGCCTTAGCCAAGATTAAAAATGGTACTAAAATGCAAACCAGTGGTATCCTGTGCTGGCAATAAATCAGTTTTGGAAAGATCGGAGAAAAGTCATATTTTTCCCTCACCAATGAAGCACATATATATCTGTAGAATTGTCAGTGTAGGTTATAGATGGTGTGCTTTACCTTTGAGGGTAATCAGTTCCCTTCGCTTTTAAAATATTTCATGATGACTATCTTTTTAGGTTCAAAAAGAATATAAATTGATGAAGGGAATATATTTTAGTTCTAGGTCATGATTGCTTGCACTCTGATGGTAAGGGAGATTTACATTAATGAGTATGACAGGTTGGGACATGACCTAAAATTTGCAAGTGCCATTTGGTGAAAAAAAAATATGGACTCGGCTGAGCATGATTTTCATATGTTGTAATTAAATGTGTAGTTTCATTACTGATCACACCAAAAGCATGTAGCTGTTTTCTGGAAAGAAATATGTGCTACAACTTACTTAAGTTTAGGTATATAACACACTAGAAAGAACACTGTGTAGATATAGGTAAATTTTCTAATATTTATGTTGTCTTGTTTAAAGCCATTTATGTTAACAAGTATATATTTAAGCAATCATTTTCATACTCAGGAGCTTGAGATCTGAGGATTGTGGTTCAAAGCCATCACAGGAAGTAAAGTCTATGTGTCTCTTACCTCCAATAAACTACCAAAAAAGCCAGAAGTTGAGCTATAGCTAATGGTAAAACACTAGCCTTGAGCACAAAAACTCAGGGACAGTGCTAAGGCTCTGAGTTCAAGCCTCAGGACTGTCACAAAATAATCATTTTAGTAACTACTAAAAATTAGAAAGAAAAGCTAAAGTTTCTGTCATAAAAACGGCAAGCATGTCAAGCTTATGAGAACCTATAAACTATGTTTTATCCTTCTACAGAGGGAGACTATTATTATTAAAGTCTACAGGTTAGAATACCTTTTCTCAGTTTTATTTAGACATGTGAAGTTGTAAACATGTGAAGTTCTAACGTTTTTTCCTTAATACTAGGAGAAACTTTCTACAATTGGTTTAGTATCAAGACATAACATTTATTCTTTTCCCTTAAATCAATCACAGGTTTTTTGTTTGGCTAAGTTTTGGTTTTGTGCTGGTACTATGGCTTGAACTCAGGGCCTAGGCATTGTCCTTTAGCTTTTGTGCTCTAAGCTGGCACTCTATCATTGAGTTATAGCTCCACTTCCAGCTTTTTGCTGGTTAACTGGAGATGAGAGTTTCTGGGACTTTCCTGCCTGGGCTGGCTTAGAATCATGATTTTCACATCATAACCTTCTGAGTAGCTATGGTTATAGGCTTGAGCCACCAGGGCTGGCCTCAGTTCTTTTAATATGAGAATAAACCAAGGAAAATGGCTTAAACAAACAAACAAACCAAAAAACCAACTGTCAGAAAACTGATGAAAAATATCTATTTGTTATGCTAATTTAAGAAACAAACCAATAATAGTAATCATTTCATAAAAGTTTGAGGATTTGGGTGGGGACCCGATATTCTCCCAGGTCTATATATGCCAGGCCAGAAACGGGCCACCTATAGTAATTACATATACTGATGTTATGTGGTACAGGATGCTATCAGATAGGTTATAATCCAAAAATGTAGCATTGTTCAAAATAGTTTGATGTAAGGACTATTGATAGCAGAAAGTTCTGAATTTTCATTCTTCAAGTAGGACAGGCCATAACACATGAAGTTATCCAATCCAGCATAATGAACAACCAGAGTACTTTAAACCAAGAAGAAAAGTCAGTGGCACAATAAAGGTACATAGGGAAGTAGGTATCTGTTTGCATTAGAACTTATGAACAGACTTTAAATCACAACCAACCTAATTTTCTCAAGCTGAATCCAGTCTGAAGTATTATTCTTGGCATATGACACAATGATGCTGGGGTCGGAGTAACTAAACCGACAGGAACCTGACCCTGTAAATAGCAATAACAACACATTTCAATTTTAAAATCAATATAATTACATATATCCTTCTTGATAAGTATTTCTGACATTCCCAAAGATTTAGATATTTACCCCCATTCTATGTTGAAATTTCCTGTGATCTGTTCTCATAAATACTATCTGATAATCTTAGGAAATGGAAAAGAGGTTAAAACCGATCAATTGAAGGCTTCTTCGGAGACACACGAGCTATTTAAATAGTTTTAAAAATAAATAATTTATGCCAAAAATATCTAAATATTACAGAATGACTCAAACTGTGCTCTTGCAAGGTACTAGCCCTTAATAGTGACTGCGTTCAATGATATATGTCATTAAAATGGAGAACCACTCTCTCTTTTTGCATATGTTTTCTAAATAGAGACCCAGTTGGTGAGGTGCTAAAATATTGTAAAGAAACTAGTATGACTGTAATTTCAAAGGTCTCAGAAAACTCAGTCATGAAACATTTGCTAGAAGTTTAATATAACTAATATAGCAGAATATTTATAATATAGTAAAAATAAACTCCAAGAATAAGAAATAGTGCAACTTGTATTTAACTTCCATCCATCTGTTCAATGAGCCTCTGGATCAGCAAAGAGCATTTGTTAATGGTTTCACATTTGTAGTGTTTAAGGATTCCAAGCTTTCATTAGAATAATTTCTGTTTAGTATAAAATCCAGTGAGTTTGCAACCACCAAAGCTAGCAATGTGCCAAAAGGCCAAGCAGCAGTTTCCTAGATTTGTTCTCACAGCTGAAACATGTGAAAAAGCAGAAAGGGACTTTGAAAAGAAAGCCACACAGCAAGCCAGGCTCACACAGAAAACTCCACCTCTCCCCCCACTCCCCACCTCCGTCCCCACCCACACCTTGTCTTTGCACTCACTGTTAAATTCTAACTTTCATGAGCAACTGCTTAAAATAAATATCAAACTGTGTGGCTGGAAAAGAAAGTGGCAAGATTTGTGAGACAAACTTCAACACAAACAAGAACAGATACTGCCAAAGACTGCTTTTTCAGAGGCAAGTTTGAATTAGCCTAAAGATTTAAAGATTATTTGTGTGCATTGTGTCTTATACACACTAAGTGCTTAAAAGAAAATGTACCAGGTGGATTCCTGGAAAGGATGGAGCTAGTGATGACCAGAAATAGTCCTTACAGAATGCAAGTTCTTACAGATTGTTCATAAACAGAGCAGAGAGAAGGAAAAGCTGATATATCACAATAAAATAATATCCAACAGGGCCTGATGACAAATACCACTTCTATCCACAGGCTAGCATCACGATACAAGCTTATATTTTGTGTCATATACAAAAAGATACTGGTGACTCACTTTTTCTTACTCCCTGGGTCACTGAATTCTCTCATTTCTAAAATATTATGATTTTGAATTCATCTCCTTAACACAGCCAAGGAACTGTTATTAGTTCTTTCTAGGTTTGCTAGTTCTGGTTTCCAGCCACACCTGTTCTAGCCTAGCCTGTTGTTTGTTGCCAGTGCTTGGTGCAAATTAATCAATTATCATAATTACCTCCTGTTTATAATCTTTTGCTAATTCCTCAATCCATTTAGGATAAAGCTGCACTTCTACCTACAGTGGGGTAATGGCATACCATTGCTAGAGACCAAATGCAGACTGAGAAACAGAACTGGTTCAGAGTTATCCTAAAGGGCTCCTCCTATATTTAAAGATGGTCAATGAGTCACAGTGACTCTAACTCTGGGCGTGATGGCAGAGGTCATAGCACTGGGTTTCTCTATGGTCAGCCTGGAACTGGCATTCAGTTCTAAGGCCTGCAATCGATGTCCTCTCCTTTCTCCAAGTGGGATGCATCTCTCATGGCTGGACTACTTGAGTTGGGCAAAGAGGGATGTGGATGACTCTTGCCTTCCCACTTCAACATGACTTTTCATCTTGTATTAAAAGCAGGCCTCAATTCACTTGACTTCAGCCATCATTCAGGAAATAGTAGGAACAACAGACCCCAAGAATCTCTCTTCCCACTGAAGAGAGAAAGCATTAGAGACAGCTGACATTTATATAAGGTTTTGTAGCAACCAGAGAGATAACCTGGAGAGCTCTGAGCTGGCTATTCCTTCTGCTGGGCTCACTCTCTTTCTTATACAGGCCTGGCCTCTGCTCAACACTACACTCCAGAAAGCCTTTCCTAGTCACCTTTAGTAAGATGGTACTCTATCACTCACTGACCTGATTTATTTTCCCACTGCATTATTACTTCCTGATATATTCATCTGTTGATGACTGTTTCCTCCCATTAGGATGTCAGCTTTATCACAATGAGAATTTTATTTCCCAAATCTTGTTTCCTATGAGCTCTTTATACTGGAAAAGAGGACTTGTTGAATGAAATAAACATTTCCTAGATCTACTCATTTAACATTGATAACACATAGTTGCATCATTGTTATTTTCATTGGCTGTTTTCAGAGTCTTCTTTTCTGTGGGGCAGGGAGATGTCATGATGCTCAGCTTCCATTCAATAACTCAGAGACTGACACTCTTCTTAGGATTAGTCAGAGGGGCATATGTTCACATCTCTCCAGCTGCCACTGAGAACCTTCCAAGTCAAAACACATGGTTCTTCTAATGCTATATTACTGTTCTTCTACTTTAATTTTCTCTGGTGATAAAATAGGCTACAAGTATAAATTAACCACAATTGGTTAAGTAAGAATGTGGCAACTACTTTCATGTTTCTTGTGGAGCTGCATTACCTTAAACAGACAACAAAACTATGCTTTCTAATAGAGTGCATTTCTGGTTAACTCATGATTCGTGCCTATAACCCAGTTCTAGGACTTAATACCATAGTGGGAAAGCTTTTAGTAGAACATGAAGATGAGCACTTTATAAACAACTTGCCAGGGTACAGACAGGCTGTGCCCAAGGTTAGGCGGAAGCTACTTTGGCAGAGCTCCAAATCTAGTGCTTTCCTCCTTTCCCCATTTATAGCAACAGCAAAATTGTTTGGCAATATAAATGAGTAATAAAGTAGAGATTATGCTGAATATTTAATAAATTCATGTGTTATTTTACATTAAGGATTATTATATATTAGGAATCATAACACTAAATACAATGACAAATAAAAATCGCCATGGTGTCTGTATATGACTACTGAGATAGATGAAAGCAATAGAATATTAAATACAGGGGAGGTATTAAAAAGGAAAATGGAAGAAATTTGCAGGAGAAAGAAGTAAATTACAATAGGTTTATTATCAGAATGTAAATAATAGGGTTAGTATCAGACTGTATGTACCAATGCAGTGTGAAGCCCAAATTTAACATGTTGTTCTATCCAGAAGAGGATTAAAGATAAAGCTGATAAAGTGTTAGTTTTCGGGTCCTTATTAGTATTAGCACCTTCAAAGGCCTTGGAGGGAGCTCCAGTAATGTGTTCCCATGATGTAGTGTCAACTCTCTTGCAGATGGTTAAATACTGTCTCCATTCTGACTACCTCACCAATGCTACTTCCCTGCATGTTAGGTGATGTTGAAGTGCCATGGCTGCTTTGGGGATTCAGGTAAGGACAGGTTGAGTTACAGGTATGAGTTTTATAGATCATCTGCTGTCTACTTTAGAATGCAGTTACTCTCACTCTCAGAATGGGAAGCGCTAATAGGAACCACTACCACTCACTGTGCTAATGAGGAAGAAGGAAGGAAGGAAGGAGGGAGGGAGGGAGAGAAGGAAGGAGAAAAAATACATCATGACTCAAAGACAATAGTGACTCATAGACAAAGATGACTCAAAGACAAAGGTGACACAAACATTTTATGAGTGACGTCAATTCAAAGAGTGGGATGAGTCATTGCACAAAAAATTTATAATGCCTTGAAATCTAAGAAAGACAGAGATTTATCCAAGTTGCTAACAATCCCCAAAAGTACAAACTTTATCAATAAAGAATTTGGATGGTAAACTACTAAACATAAAAAAAAAACTCTAATCTCTATGATAGAGGCAGAATTATCTTTCTGTTTTCTCTTTAGAAAATGTTACAAATTATTCTCATAGGAGGAGATGGTTTAAGAGTATATAGCCAAAATATGTAACAAAAAGTGTTTCTAGGGTATTTAAGTAGCTCATAATGAGATTTTATTTCTGATTTTGTGATTAGTATTGCTGACCTAATTTTTTTTTTTTTGGTTGGTTGTGGGGCCGGAACTCAAGACCCTACCACTTGAGCCACAGCACTACTTCCAGCTTTTTCTGCTTATATGGTGCTTAGGAATAGAACCTAGGACCTCATGCATGGAACACAAGCATTCTACCACTGAGCCTCCTTTCCAGTCCCTGACCTAATTTTTTTTCTTTTTCTTTTTTTTTTATTGTGAAAATACTGTACAGAGGGGTTACAATTACATGGGCAAGATAATGAGTACATTTCTTATCAAGCATTGTTGCCTTCCCCTTCCCATCCCTAACTTAAATGATTTAATTTATAAGTTAAAGGGTCTTTTCTGATACTTAATAAATATTCAGATTTGTACCTAATTTTGTATGTGTGTTTGTATTTCTTTCCTCAGAGAGACTCAGGCTTTTATCTACATTGTAAAAGCTGTGAAGGCAGACCTCCAAACCAGATTCTCACCCTTGTATACAGCAAGCATTACAAATGCATTTCTGCATTTCACATCTTAGAGGCAAGTCCCAGAGTACAGGAATCTGCACTGCAAACTTTGCTTAGATATATTTTAATGGTAGGACAACAACAAAGAGAGAAGGAGAATGTATATTAAATGGCTATATCCATTATTCTGCAATGTATATATACTTCAAAACATAATATTATGGGGAAAAGGGAGGGAAGAAATGAGGGAGAGTGGAAGGAAGTAGAGAGGGAAGAAGAAAGGGAGGGAGGGAAAATGGAGGGGAGAAGGGAGGGTGGAGAAGTGGGAGGGAGGGAAAAAAGGAGGAAGGGAGAAAGGGAGGGGAAGATGGAGGGAAAGGGAAAGCGAGGGAAGGATAGAGGGAAAGAAAGGAAGGAAGGAAGGAAAGCAAGGAAGGAAGGAAGGAAGGAAGGAAGATTTTAAATTATTTTCTTCTCTTAAGGTTGGTTTGGGTGAATTAAAATATTCTCATAAGGAAACAAATATCCTGTAAGGGAGGAACGTCTTTTAAGTAATTGTTTATACAAGAAGCATGTACTTTTGTACTGTCTTTGGAAATGAACCCAAATAAAGCCTGGTAACCCTCATGAGCCCCTGGGGTTCAACAAAAGCTGAAGAATACCTGTACCTCCCAGGACTTGCTCATTGGAGTGCTTCTGTGCCATGCTTGTCAGCAGAATTTACAATCCCAAGAACACACATCCCCTGAGCAAGTAGAAATCAAGTGCTGAAAATAAAGCTTGTCTTCAGTAGATCAAAAACCTTTTTGCAGTGCATAATACACATGTATGGAGGAAATTGTTAGTACTTCCCAGTGCCAGAACTTTCCAAAATTCATGTCAATTTCTTCTTTCATTCCCAAGCCTCTTAGGTGCTTGACATAAAAATAAGCCAGTTAGGGCTGGGAAGGTGGCTCAGTGGTAGAGCACTTGCCTTGCATGCATGAGGCCCTGGGTTCAATTCCTCAGCACCACATAAGCAAAAAGAAAAAAGTGGAAGTGGCGCTATGGCTCAAGTGGTAGAGTGCTAGCCTTGAGCTGAAGAGCTGAGGGACAGCGCCCAGGCCCAGAGTTCAGGCCCCACGACTGACACCCCCCCACACACACAAAAATAAGCCAGTTAAAGAATAGCTTGGTTTTGCCTAAAATCAAAGCCATTTTAAACAAAAATATTAGTAATGACTGAAAATTGACGAGGTAACTACTTCCTCAGAATAACAACTATAGAAGTTATAATCTTGTGAGGCTAGCTCAATTACAAATTTTAATTAATATATTTATTTAATTCACAGAAAATTAATATGCACATATCATATATACCTTTCGAAATCCCTTGTTGTCTGGGGCAACATTCTCTAATCAAACACATTAGTTTCTTTTTTCTTTTGCCAGTACTAAAATTTGAACTCAGAGCCTTGGACATATTTGGCTTGTTTGCTCAGCTGATACTTTGCCACTTGAGCCACACCTCCACCCATAAACATATGAATATTTCTGCAAAAAATGCACGAGGATTCACATAAATAGTGGAATTCAAGAGTATAAGTAGTACCTTGTTGCCAAATGAATTCAGATCACGCCAGGTTTTCCCACCATACTTAAAAAATTATGCTGGTTTGAGGTTTTTCTTTCTTTGTTTTATAAAATGGAATTAGGGATTAGGGATTATAAGCCTGTATCTCCAACAGTCCCTTCTATTGCTTTTTACTCTTAAAGTAGGAGAATAAATCAATTGATATTTATTTTCCCAAGGCTTGGGTAGTTTATTTATTTCACTATGCCCTTTTCCACGAATCCCAGCACTTTCCAAAGTAAATCAGAGCAGAACACAATAGAAGGAGCAACTGTTTTCCTGGGGATTGGTAGCAATTGCTGGAAACAGCCTTTTTTCCCAAGTTCTGCTCTGAAAACAAACTTCCTTTTCAAATGCAGTGCAGAGCCACAGATGGAAAAAACTGATCTCACAGAATTGATAGATAGGGAGTACAAGCACTGCCAGAAATCAGGCCTCCCCATTGCACAGAGGACCCATAAATACAGCAGGCTCTAGGAATGTCTGGACAGAGCCTGTGGAGGATTCTAGTAACAGCAGTTCCTGCCACTACCATCATTCAATTCTCAGCCCTTAGAGACAATCAGGGCTGTAGAAGCTGCATGTAAACAACAGTATTTGATATAAAGCATCATAAAAATTGTAGGATAGATGCAATCTGACTGCTTAGAACTCCTTCCTATGACCTGAAAAACTTAGCAAGATCAACATACTCATTCATGTTTTCAAGATAGATAAATGGATGAGAGGATCATACACTTAATGCTGTAGTGATTATAAAGAGGCAACAAGCTGCATAACAAACTTCAGGAAAACTTAACTGTTACTTCAAGGAGGTTTTACATATTACTCTAAGGACATGTAAGAAAGAGACTTGGCCATTCTGAATTGAAATGTGGAAAATGTGACAAACAACATGAAGATTCTGGCATAATAAGCAGGTCTGGAAAATTGTCTAATCTGAGATTTTCTCCTAACAGGGATTTTTCAAAGCTAGTACATTCATGAGGGAGAAAATACTAGCAGTGCACCTCAAAGCATCAAAGAACACAGTAAAAGCTTATTTGCTACTTTGCAATTCTTCTTCTTCTGCCCCAATCAAGGCTATTATTTTCTAGATAATCAATATTTTAGTAGTTCCACAAATGTCTATTTAAGTATTTTGTTGGAGGCAGCTGCACATGTTTATTCTTCCTGAAGCAACAACAATGTGGAACAATGATCCTATTGCGCTTCAATTTTTATTTCCTTCTTCACTGGGTCTGCCAAAAAATTCTAAGAGCATGAACTCACTTGGCCTATGGTATTAAACAAACCTACTGTATCTTGATATTTAGCAAGCCTATGAGCAATTCTTAAAATATGGCTCCCAAATTTAAGTTAAAATGCTGCCATTTCTAAGACAGCTTATTTACTGTTTTTTTTAGGGTGTGTTTAGTTGTTTTAGTTCTTTTTGACCATATGGAGGATTGAACTCAAGACCTTTTTTTGAGCACCTGTTTGCTATGCTTACTATGTAGGTACTCTACCACTTGAGCCATGCTTCCAGTCTCTTTTCTGCATTGGTCATGTTTGTGGTGGGGGTCTCACTTTTTGGCCAGCAGCCTAGGTTGTAACCCTCTGTGTACTTCCCCACATGGTGGGGATGACAGGTATGGATCACTGTGCCCAGCAATTGTGCTTTCCCTATAGAGGAGATAGAGGCATATGTCTCCACATCCAGCCATTAGTTGAGATAGTCATGCCAATTTTTTTTTTGCCTTGACTGGCTTTGAACTAACAAACTCTGATACTCTGATCACCCCTCCCTCAAGTAGCTAGGATTACAAGGTTACACCTCAGCATTTGGCTGTTATCTTAATTTTAATGTTTGTTCTAGTCTTCCTTTAGTACATAAGACCTACACTACATAAGATTTTATTGTATTTATGCATGCTATTTTTTTTTGTCCGTCATGGGGCTTGAACTCTGGGCCTGGGTGCTGTCCCTCAGCCCTTCAGTTCAGGGCTAGCACTCTACCACTTGAGCCATAGAGCCACTTCCGGCTTTTTCTGCTTATGTGGTGCTGAGGAATCAAACCTAGGGCCTCAGGCACGTGAGGCAAGCAATCTACCACTGAGCCACCTTCCTAGCCCCTTGTGTGCTATTTTATAATGTAAGCATATCTATACAAATTTCCATTAGTTGTAGACTGTATAAAAATGAAATGATCTTTGTTCTTTAGTAGTGATCTAGTTTCATGCCCAACACTGTTCAATGAAAATGGTTTTTATTACTCTTAATGTATATACTATTATCAACAAAGTACTTTGAACACAGAACCCAAAACAAGTTGGAAAAATCTACCAGAAAAGATGAGAATTTCAGTATGCTATTTTACTAGTTCTCAGATAATAGGTAAAATAAATTCATGAGGAATGGCTACATAAGAAAAACATATTCTTGGCTCAGTCAATTGTTTATCACCACCACCACCACCACCACCACCACAACCCCTGCTCCTGGTAAGCACGCTCTCAGTTGTAACCTCCACATTTGAAAGTGCATCTGCATCCCACCATGCAGTATAGCTTCCGGGTTTCATGAAATGCAGGCTGGAGCTGCCCACTGTGCGCCTGCATAGAGAGGCAGGGACTCCTGTCTCACTCAGATTCAGAGACCTTGGTCACAGTAGTGGTAATGTGATTCATGAGTAAAAAGCTGAACAAGAAAAAACAGTTACTACATCAGATAATATCGTGTAGCAGCCCACACAGGAGGCATGCTTGTTCTCACATCATCACATGGATGGGAATTGTGGTTGAAACGAGCCCACAGAGTCTAAGGCCATAGCACCCTGAGCACATCCAGTTCTCAGAGATTACTTTCATTAAGAATTATTCTGTTCTGCATGAGGGGAAATAAATTTATCTGCTCTTAGAATTGCCAAGAGCAGATGAATTCAAATTTTGTAAAATATGATGATGGAAGTGAAGATAAATGATTTCATTAATACAAACTGTCAATTTAGAGAAATGATACCTAAAAGGTCTTGTCAGCTTGAATTATCAGACAAACAAACATTTAAAACTAGAGTTTATAACTGTTTTGCCTACTAAAAATACCTATGGGGATATTTAGCCTATTTGTGAATGAGGAAACCTTTTTTTTTTTCAAGAGCAGTGTTGTAAGGCCTAAACAGAACAAAAATTTCCATTTAAAGATCTACAGCAACTGATATTAAGGATTATGAGAGGTCAAATAAAGCAGATCAGCAAAATCAATAAGAACCCTCAAAAGTATTTTGTTCAGGTTTCTTTTTAAATCTGAAAAAAATCTCCTTTATAAAATACAGAAACAGCCAAGCTTTAAAAGCAATTGGTCCCTGTCTTCTGTTTTGTATTTAGTTATTTTAAAAATGAGACTACTACAGAGCAATCATTTTTATTTTTACTGCTTTTATTAGCAAACAAGCTATTGGATCTGCAAACACTTCTGTTTGCAGAAATGTGACAGTATGTGATTTATTGTACTTAATATTTTGTCCCTGGGTCACTTCCCTGACTAAAATTCCCAAACTTCATTAGGAAATCTCTTCCAGTTTATGGCAGATGGACAATGACCACAGGATATAAAATGAACATCTGTCATCCTCTTTTGTGCCTTTCTCCTTTCCAGTCCCTTCCCATTCCCTCATTTCCAAAATATTTGTATTTGTTCACTGACATTGCTCCTCCCATCACAAGAAAGACAGAAATCCATCCTCTCCCAATGTATGGAATGCCATACCATCTCTCAACCAGGTGCCCAGACTCTTCTCACTTTTCCTCCTAAGCCCACAGTAAAGACCTTTGCCAGAGCCTATGCTGGAGGAAACACATTGAAGAGAGATGCAAAATATGTCAGATTTGTCAAGTTCCTGACTACGCAGGCCTCCTATCCCCAGAGCCCACATAATATAACACATGCCTGAGTGCTCATGCATGGGCTCTTTTTCTCTGATTAATCCTGACCTGGGCAGCAAAGGTTAAGACCCAACCCTCCTCCACTTGTCAAACACACATGAATATATTATCCTTGTTATTGTCTGGATCTGCCTGTTCCTCAGTTCTCAGAATGGACTTTGCCTTGTTCTCCCTGCAAGGTTCCATCCCTTGGCCTTCACTGTGATACTCACTCTCTAGGATGTACCATGCAGCCTACCTTTGTGCTCTCTCTTTCTTGGACCTTCTGAGAAGAGACACTTCCACCTCCACTATACACTGCATCCCTTAATCATCATATATGTTCTCTGTCTATTTAGCTTCTTCCCACACATTGACTGTCCCCATATCCCACTGCACACATTTGATAGCAAGTTTTTCTTATTCTATTTTATTTTTAATTTACACATACTAATTGCACCTATTTATAGGGTACAATGTGATGATGTTTTTAAACATATGATGACCTTAATAACAAATCTCTTGAAGGCTGTAACAATCTTGGGTTTTTGTTTCCCCACAGTGAATGCACATATATGATATTATACATAATATAGTGCATAAATATCTTGAGTCTGGTAGAGAGTATCTGATCAAGTCTTTGACTAATTAATAAGAAAGTGAAAATTGTTGACTCATATTAAGTTCTAAATCTTGCCCATAGATTTCACTCAGAAAGTTCTCAAGTCTCAGAAGTCAGAAGTGGGGAACAGCAGTAAGTCCCTTTCCAAAGCATGAATATAATTTGATTCATATCAAACTTGATAATTCTAGTTATGAGCAAATTCTGTCTTATATACCAAGAGAAATGCATATATACTCTTTGGTTCTCAAGGAATACCTGAGCTATAAAAGATGAAAGCAGATGTGCAGAAATGATCAGCATATAAATCAAGGCAGAGTGAAGCAAGTGTCATAAATTCAGAAGCCAAGGTTCAAAGACATCAGGTTGGGACAACAGAATGAGTTTTCATGGAAGTAGTGTTTGATGATCAATTTCCTCCTTATTCTATAGTCCTACTGCTATGTCCCTTCTATTAGAACACCCCTCATAAATATTATAAGATCATACTTTTGAATGAATTACTCTTCTTTTCATACTTTTGAATAAATTTAAGCATCAAGTAAGAAATTGAATATCTTAAGCGAAAGGGTATAACATCTACTCTAAATTGTTCATTCCAGCTTAGAGGCTATATTTTATTTACTTACCAGTTCTCATTGTTCAGAAACACTTATTATGAACCTCAAAAATGTTTCAGAACATTATGCTTAATAGAATTTTATAGCATTTTAGAATATTGCCTTCTGCCAATAGGACTTAATTTTTTAGGATGAGGTGCATATGAAATATATATGTACATTTCAAAAAGAGTATGTATGTTGAATATAGATTCATATTCCCTTAAATTACTCTTTCAAAGTACACAATTCCTCAAAAGGAATAGGTCACTTCTGGAATAGAGAGGTAGGTTTCCATACTATTTTAATAAATTATTATAACACTGAAGTATTCTACATATTAATACTTCCATTTAGATAAATGTAGATCTCTGAATAGCTGAAAATTGTCTTATTTACTTTTAACGTATTTTGTAATATCTAAGAATATCATACTTATTTAACCCCCTAAAGCATAGGCATTAAATTGATTATGCCATTAAAATTTTTTAACTTAAAAATTATATTTTTTTGGAGTTGATATCACTAGAGATCTTTTTAGTCTTATAAAACGACTGTTCCAGAGGAGCTTTAACTATTTCATGATAAATTCTCCATGGTCTAACTAGTATATCAAGAAAAGTGGCTTGAAACCTAATGAGACTCTAATTTGAAATATAATATACAATTTCAGTAAGTCCACAGAGAAAATATGCAATAATTCACTCTGAAGTATAGAAGGCTCAATTTTTCCTTTTCCTGAATTACCTGCTCTAAAGTAGTTGAAAGTTTCAAATTCTGAGTAATTAAGATGCTTATGAATTAGGCTCAAGAGAAAAACAAACTGCTTCTCTTATTCTGTGTAAAACATTATCTCTTACAAGTACCAATTTATTCTTGTCATTTGTGTATGAAAAGACAATGCCAGCTTTTTTGAAAGCAATCTTCTCATTCAATTAAGTTTACCTGTATCTTTGTAATTTTCTAGTTTTTAGTTTTAAAAGTAGTTTCATACTATTTTTTGTTCTCATTTGTCTCCGTCAGTACAGTACAGAAAGAGAATAATTCAGGCCTAATGCCACATTCAATCCTTAATGTTTAAATATGAAATGTTTATGATTCCATGATTTTCCTCCATCTTGAGATGATATAAGCAAAACAAAAAAGCAGAAAAAATATAGGCACAGGACAACCCCCTCCCTCAATACGCCTCACACAAAAGAATACCTATACATTTTTAGGACATCCATAAGTAAAACCTAAGGAAAAATACTGATTCTATAAATGAATAAATAACCGATCCTGGTTAACTCAGTTATCACATGGGAATATATTTCTGTCTACTTTCACTAAAAGTAGAGTTTTAGGTGATTTTGAATTTTCATCTGCATTGTTTTCTATTGTGGTTCACAGTTCATCTCCTTCAAATCCATTTTTATCACAAAATGTCTGTATCATATCAGTTTATTTATTATTTATTTTTGATTGATCGTAGGGCTTGAACTCTGGGCTTGGGTGCTGTCCCTGCTCTCTTCAGCTCAAAGCAAGTGCTCTACTGCTTGAGCCACAGTGCCACTTCTGGTTTTCTAGTGGTTTATTGGAGATAAGAGTCTCACGGACTTTCCTGTCTGGGCTGGCTTTGAACCTCAATCCTGAGATCTCAGCCTCCTGAGTAGCTAGGATTACAGGTGTGAGCCACTGGCACCCAGCTCATATCAATTTAGCATTTGGTTATATATATTATGATGTCACTGTAATGGCTACATGTCACTCTGACAATAAATATTTATGAGTATCAACTTACTGAGAGTCTCTGGGATACCAAGATGAGCAAGGCATTCATGGCCAAACCCACAAAGCTTGTTCTTTACGGTATGTTTTGAAATGCATTACCTTTAATCCTCATTTGGCAAATCAAACCTAACCTGAAGAAAAGGCTGAACATAACTGAACAAGCATATTATTGGGTAAATTCTTGAAGAGTGACTCAATGCAGGTTTCTATCTTAGAAATAGCAACTCAACTATGCAAATACTTTCTCTGATGCAGAATAACAAGAGCAATCCTTAGCAGGAAGAAAAATGTTGGAGGAATAACAATACCAAACTTCAAACTCAATTACAAAGCCATGGTAATGAAAACAGTTTGGTACTGGCACAAAAATAGGCCTGAAAACCAATGGAACAGAATAGAAGACCCAGAAATGAACCCACAGACCTATAGCCATATAATATTCAATAAAGGAGACAAAAATTTAGGCTGGAAGAAAGACAGCCTCTTCAATGAATGGTGCTGGCAAAACTGGACATCCATATGCAGAAAACTGAACCTAGATACTCATATGTTACCTTGCACCAACATCAATTCAAAATAGATCAAAGATCTTATTAAAGTGAGAAATCATGAAAATTTTAAAGAAAATGGTAAGAGAAACACTAGAGCTCCTGGGCACAGGCCAAAACTTTCCAAGTAAAAATCTAGAAGCACAACAAATAAAAGAAATAATTGATAAATGGGACTACATCAAACTTTTAAGTTTCTACATAGAAAAGGGTATAGCTAACAAGCTAACTAGAAGGATCATATAATGGAAGTAAATTTTTACTACTGATCCATCAGACAAAGGTCTAATATCTAAAATATAATTAGAGCCCAAATATTGGATACTCAAAGAAACAACAACCCAATTAGTAAGTGGACTAATGACTTAAAAACAGACTTTTCTGAAGTAAATATGGCCAACAGACGCATGAAAAAATGTTCATCATCTCTGGCCATAAAGGAAACGCAAATAAAAACAACACTACAATTCCATCTCATCCTAGTTAGAATGACCATGATCAAGAAAATTAACAAAACCAAATGTTAGCCTGGATATGGCCAAAAGGGAACTGTATTACACTGTTGATGGGACTGTGGACTTGTTCAACCACTCTGGAAATCAGTGGAGGATCCTCAGAAAACTAAACATAGAACCCAGCAATTCAACTCTTGGGCATTTATCCAAAAGAGCACAAAGAAGAATACACTAAAGTTACCAATGCAATCATGTTTTGGCAGATTTATTTACCATAGCCATGATATGGTATCAGCCCAGATGGCCTTCAATGGATGAATGGATCAAGAAAATATGGTATGTATACACACACACACACACACACACACACACACACACACACACACACACAATGATAGTCTACTCATCCATCAGAAAGAATGATATTGAACCATTCATAAAGAAATAGTAAGGGGAGACAGAGGAGGAGGCAACAATGCTTGATAAGAAATGTACTCATTACCTCGCCCATGTAATTGTAACCCCTCTGTATGGTATTTTCACAATTAAAAAAAAGAAATGGAAAAATTATGTTAAGTGAAGTAAGCCAGATCAAGAGAAGCATAGGTTGCATGGTTTCCCTCATTAGTGAAAACTAGAATGTGCCTATAAATCTAGAAGTAAGCATTCTGGGTTGCACCCAAGCAGTTATAAATGAATTAACTGAAGTGCAATAGGATCTATGGAAAACTTTATGCTTTTATCTGTTCTTTCAAGGAACATTCAGGGATACTCCTTGTCAAGAAGCTTCTGTGAGTTGTACAACCCTGCAGAGCCTAACTGGTCCCTGGCACCTCAAGACTTTTACATATACTCTCCACTGTAATAATCGGACAATGTCAAGAGAACTCATACTCCATATATCCT
The DNA here is from genome assembly GCF_000151885.1 of Dipodomys ordii. NCBI lineage: Eukaryota > Metazoa > Chordata > Mammalia > Rodentia > Heteromyidae > Dipodomys > Dipodomys ordii. The sequence goes on along the minus strand of NW_012267411.1, from coordinate 3,279,585 downwards.
ATGCCTTCCATCACAATTAAATGCTGTAAAAATATTGTTTTATTACAATGCTGAGCAAATGTTTAACAAATACAACACACTACCAGCACTTCCTTTAGCCCCAGAATCCTGCCTGAGAAAAGAGTTTGGAGGCATCTGTAAGATAATGGTTTGCAAGGGCATCAGATCAAATTTTTCTTCCTGTCCCAGAGGAAATCTACAGGAAATGGGTAAATGCTCCTAAGGCGACAACCATAAATTCCACAAGCTGAATCTAATGAATCAAGGGAGGATTGTAGCAAATCGATGCTTCAGCACAGAAATGAATACAAGATCTTTCATTGAAGTGGAAAAAATGAAAAGTTCTTTTAAGAATATTTTAGGACACATATCAAGATGATTTAGTTATTGGTAATCTGATGAATTCCAATGTGCAAAACTAGATCTTCAGGATGCATTAACCTGAAAAGTCATTTGGTTATGATAGTCTGTATGTTTATTTTTATATGTGTGCCTATTTTTATGTATATGAATATGCTGTACACACATGAATGCACAGTATGTACATACACAATGTACACAGACATGTAGTATGTTTACACACTACATATACATGTGTGTAAGTACACATATTTATGTATATTTGAAAGAATTAGGAGAGCAGTGTGGCTAAACATTATTTGAAACATCCTTTAGTAATTCAAGCATTACATATATGATGGGTTCTTTTAGTGTAATATTTGTCATATAATTGAAAATGTTTATAAAAGCCATATGGAAATATTAACACTATTTCTCCAACTGTGGCTCTATTGGCTTTAATTATGACTTTAAGTCATCACTGGGGTAATAATCAATGGTAGAATTGCCTGGAAAATTACCTATATAACATCAAATGATTTTTCCATACTATAACCTTTCACAAATTAAAGCAATTCCTAAGAAATTACATCAACACCGATGGACCTTATTTAACTACACTGATAGCACATATTTGGAGAATTTCACAAGATGCAGGAGATATAAATATTTGACCACCAACATGTAATTAAAAAAATCCACTCCATATACTTCTGCCAAATACAAATGAATGGCTAGTAAATTCAGTTACTAATTTAGTGTTTGGTTACTAGGCTTGTGAAGCTCAAGATGGATGCCTCACATTTCTTCAGAACTTATGTGCATGCCTCAGTCTAGTCCTCATGCATGTGAACAAAATGCTGCCAATCATACCCACTCCCACCACACAGATGGGAGTCCTGCCCACTGTGTTCATGTATTCACCATACTACATTATACACAATACAACTAATGGTTTGCTAATAGGTTTTCTGCCACTCTAAACCTTTTTCCTCCTAAGAATTTTTAGTCTTACAAGGCAATATATTTTCAAATGAAATTTCTATATAATAAATTATAACTTTTACTAAGCATTTTCTTTTTCACTGTCAATGCTACATTAAGATTTTACTTTTGATTCCAAGGCTGTCATCCAAAAGGTTTTTAAATGTGTAACTGTGATCCTACCATCCCTTTCTCTATCTGGTCTATCTATCTGTCTATCTATCTTCCTAGCTATCTACCTATTCATTCTAACTCATCCTCAGCTCAGTTACACTTCTTGTCTTCTATCTTCTAATCAAGGTTCAAATCCATGTTTCAGACAACACAAGTTGTCCTGCAGTTCTCTGGTTTGTGGTAAAACAAGGATTATTGTTAATTCACATATTCAGATCTAGTGTTAAAACCTTGGCCTATTTAGAGGCTTGGGATTTGGGTCTCAAGTACTAATCCCACATTCTCTAACCTTTTCTCGATCCCTTTTCATGCACTCTGTTTCTATTGATTTTGTAAATGGTACAACTGAAAGGTAAGGAAATAGAGTCACTTCACAAAACCAGACTTGGTTTTGGTGTTGGATCTGTCCTTCTTTGAGTAAAAGGCAAATACTAGAGGAATTTTCAGACATAGCATAAGTGGATTTTCTTGTGTTCTTTCACTGCTTAAATATAATGTGTGAACTTAATGTGTCTTGTCTAAAAAAATAAAAATAAAATAACTAAGCATCAGTGACTTACAATTCTAATCCTGACCACTTAAAGGCTAAGATCAGACCATAGCAGCTTAAAGCCAGCTCATCCAGAAAAGTCCAAAAGACTGTCTCCAATTAATTAGCCAAATCCAGACTGGAGCTATGACTCAAGTGGTAGAGCACCAACCATGAGCAAGCAGAGTGAATAAGAGGTCCCTGATTTTAAGCCACTAAACTGGCACTAACAAGGAAACAAATAGTATAAATTGCTAATAATTATTCAGTTTATCTTTACCTGTTTTTAGCATAATGAATCTAGACACACTTATTTTTTTAGTTTGAGGTTACTTGTCATGCTACAGTTTTAAAAAAATGTTTTTTTAAATTTTTTTGTATTCTTTTTATTATTATTATGAAAATACTGTACAGAAGAGTTACAATTACATGGGCAAGATAATGAGTACATTTCTTATCAAGCATTGTTGCCTCCTCCTTTGTTTCCCCTTCCTATCCCTTCCCATAACCCACCCCCCCATAACCCCCCCACCTCTCAACCCCCCCCCCCCCCGGCCAAAGTTGTAAGGTTTGTTTTTCAACATAACGACTTGTACATCTCATTGTTGCAATGGGTAGTAGTTGTATGAAAGAGTTGCCATTTAAAAAAGAAGTTTATGTGCACAATTCATCTTGATCTCTGTTATCCTGTCAACATCTTCACCCCCCACCCTTTGGCCTACCCCTTCCCTTATTTTTCTCAATTCTGTGGTATATTCAATAGATTCTTTCCTGAATTTTCCCCCTTTGCCTGCTTCACTCTTCTACTCTTCTACCCTTCATCCCTTCTTCTTGTAAGTACCCACTTCCTGGTCCTTATCTTGTTGGATTTTGACTTAATCTTTCTAAAGAATTATACTATTTGCACTCTCCATACAGTCTACTATACTTCAGTTATTTCATTTAGTACTGCTCATGCTACAGTCTACAAAGTTTTTTTTTTTTTTTTTGTCAGACACCAGTGGCTCACATCTGTAATCCTAGCTACTCAGGAGGCTGAGATCTGAGGATCACAGCTCAAAGCCAGCACTTAGCTCCAATAAACCATCAGAAAACCAAAAGGGGCACTGTGGCACAAGTAGTAGAGTGCTTGCCTTAAGCTGAGGAGCTCAGAGACAGAGCCCAGGCCCAGAGTTCAAGCCCTATGACTAACCAAAAACAAAACAAAACAACCCCCCCAACAAGCTTTTTTTTGTCAAGACACTTAAAAATGACTTTCATTTTTGTTCTGTTCAGAAAGTACTAAATGTATTTTTTTTTTTGTCGGTTGTGGGGCCTGAACTCTGGGCCTGGGCGCTGTCCCTCAGCTCTTCAGCTCAAGGCTAGCACTCTACCACTTGAGTCACAGCACCACTTCCGGCTTTTTTTCTTTTTGCTTATGTGGTGCTGAGGAACTGAAACCAGGGCCTCAGGCATGCAAGGCAAGCGATCTACCACTGAGCAACCTTCCCAGCCCCTAAATGTATATTTTTAAAAGGTAGTATATGATAATACATTTTTTCTCTCTTTTTTAAAAAACAGTTTTTTACTGTGCTAACATTCCTTTTATGACCACAAATGAACTTCTGAGTTGTCTGCAAGTTTTCGTAGTTAATACTACCAGTGTAAGAAGAAAGCAACCCAAATACAATCGTGCAGTTTCACATAATTCTTTCTTTTTAAAATGCCTTCTAAGTAGACTGATCACACTATGTGTTATTAACCCTCTTTCTAAAATTTTATTTGCTTTTTTAAAGTTTTTGAGTAAACACACATTTGCATTATGAGGAGTCTCATTGTGATTGTTCTTTAGCTGTACACTGTATACTTTAGGACAATTGAATATGCCAAACAAGGCATATTGATAGAGATGTATTTCCTTAGACAGCCATGGTAGCTCCTGACTGAAGAACACTGACTTACAATTTAGAATAGAAGGTTCCTGAGAAAAGTGACATTTTTGCTAATGGTGGAGCAACAAAGCAGGAGGTGAAGATGGAAAGATCTTGTCCTGGATGTGGCAGTCATACAGCAGCAATGCTCATGCAATGGAGATCAATGAAGTCAGGTTGAAAAAACAGGATCTTTTTTTTTTCCCCGTGGGAGAGTTACAACTTACTTTTTAATATACAGAACACACACTTTGAAAATTAAACTATGAAGGAGCTGAATAGACAACAAAACTGCAAAGGCATCTTATGCTAATGAGTGCTTTGGGTAGTAACTTTTAGCTTTCATACAAAAGCAGTTAAGAGAAATATTGCCATGCATAGCCAGTTTTTCATTACTTATGTCAAAATTAAACATAGATTACTCGTGTCAGACATGAAGCCTTAATTGCTTTCTTTCAGCCACCAATAATTACCTCTTTCACTACCAATTAGTCAGAACCCAGGAAATTGAACAGATATCAATCTTAATCTGGTAAAATATAACTAATAAGGCATGCTGCACTAAACTAACCCACTGCATTCAAAATATAAACCACTTAAAATGTTTGGATTATTTGTAGCATTTTAAATACCATTCACTGATAGAAATGAATGAGAACAACATATATAAATATAAAAATATTTGATTTCACTTTTTAAAAGTTTTAAATTACTCACTGAATATTTAAAACTTAAATCTAAAAGCATCTGGCACCATACAAAAAAAAAGCACATGCTACAATTAAAACAAACACTTTCAATTTAAATTTTTTTATTGCTAAAAACACTTACCAATGGAAAACTGAAGGACAGAAGCCGTTGTTGTATTTAGGCTTGTGGTAGTCTGGAAAAAAGAAATATACAAAAATAAGACAAGAAAGGAAAGGAGAAGAACAGGTGGAAAGTAAGGAGGAAAGCTGTTAGGCTTTGTGAAAGATAAGGAAAGGAAAGATCCATCAAAAGAGGCTGTACTTATGTAATTGTTCATCCATTTTTATGAATATGTCTGAACATACACATTTCCTGTTCCCCTGTGGAGAACAAGCTGTGACTTAGACATGAAAAGTAAACTTCTCAAAATGCTGTTTTACTGTTTTTACATTTTATGTTTGTAAAATGCCCACTCAACTCCTGTCTTTAGGTCTTATAACAGGTATGGACTCAAAGGGAATGTTTTAGTAGTCTTTGTTTAGTAGTCTTAAGAAGACTAAGACTAAAATTTAAAGAGCAAAATTAAGAGTAAAGAAACAGAAAAATATTATTTTCAGAAGTAAATACAATCTCTACAGCAAAAGACATGACATTTTTTCTAAAATTGACTGTGATAATGGTTTCATTGCTTTGTAAATAAACAAAAAAATTGAATTGTATACTTCACATTAACCAATCAAAGAACCTGTGGCTATTTCTCAATAAGACAGGAAAGAGAGAGAAGGGGGTGTGAGGAATGAGAATTATGAACATAGAAATGGACTTCCAAATTGTTAAATTTCCTACTTACTTGAAGAAATTTGTTTAACTGATATCTCCCCTTCACATGTCTAACTTTATTTTAAAATTTTCATTATTTTTTCTTTGGAGCAGAAATCATCTCTGCTCCAAATGAGATGAAAATTATGGCTTTTATTTTGTTGGTTCTGAGTGCTACGTGCTGCAGTAAGGGATATTTCACATGATTCCAGGCTCTGATCAGTTAAGTGCATAATTGTGTCTTTACTGATGTAGGTATAGCAGGCTGTTTCACTTTGATTCCTTTTATGTTTTAACATCTTAAGACATATTCCTGCACTTTGTTAGCACTAAAGTAACCACTGCATAAAGGTAGAAGACTATATTGTTCAAGAATTATCAGAAGGGGCTAGGATGGTGGCTCAGTGCTAGAGTGCTTGCCTTGCATGCCATGAGGCCCTGGGTTCATTTCCTCAGCACCACATAAGCAAAAAAAGCCGGAAGTGGTGCTGTGGCTCAAGTGGTAGTGTGTTAGCATTGAGCTGAATTGCTGGGGGACAGTGTCCAGGCCCAGAGTTCAGGCCCACGATGGACAAAAAAAAAAAAAAAGAATTTTCAGGGAAAACAAGTGAGTAAGATTATCACTCTGCCAGAACTCAGTTAACAGGTTAATATTGAAAGACATGCAACACGACTTGCCTATATGTGCTTTAAACAAATGGTTTCAAAATTCAATGAAGAAGCAAGAAAAGTAATGAGAGGAGAGCAAAAGAGATATTTCATAACTTGTGCTGCTAAAAATTTCTTTTCTTGTATATGTATTTTTATTATCGTTAAGTAGTTGTACAAAGGAGTTGCTACTCACCAAAGCAATTTATGAATGTCTCTTGATCAGTGTCATAACTCTCAAAATTCTTAGCCATCAATCTCTTATGCACTCCTTCCCTCATTGTTCTTAATTTTGTAAGATATACATTGATTGAACCCTTGACTGCATTTTCCCTCTCTTCTCTTTATCTATCTATTCCAAAAGTCACTGGCATCAAGGTGGAAGAGGAAATTCTCTCTGTATTTAATTTGATTCTGCCCATCATGCCCATACCTCTGTTTTCTGTTCTGTCCCCTACCAGAGTTATTAGCGAACTATGTAAAATAAAATTAATTTAAAAGAAATTTGGCTCCTTTAAGGAGAACATTTAGATAAGTTCAAGTTCTCATGGGATTCCATTTGGATGATTTGATCTCAAAAATCCAAGGAGACACAAAACCAATAGAGAACTTTTTTTGAACCTCACATAAATTGAATGATTTTATATGAAGAGATTGCTAGATTAACTATGAAATACTTCTGAATATAGTTTATATGAAATAATGTTATTATATACGTTAAAAGCACTATGCCTATTGCTACTGCTAGTGCATTAACTATACTAAAGAGTCTTCAATGTTATCCTGGTAGTATAATAAATGGTGCTACATTACTTATATGATCAACTTCCATAGCCCTGACATTTGCTATTTAACAGCAAGTTACATGAAATATGGCCAAATTTCAATTTCCTTGGGCTAACTGGTGGTGAGCTTAGGATTTATTAGTCATTGATTCAACTTTATTTTTCTTCAAAAAAAAAACTTGAGGGATAGTGCAGTGCTTGATTCTCATTTCTTCATCTTTATCACTCATATTAATAAAATTCTCAGTTGCCCAAAAATAGGAAAGAGGAAGAAAACAAGAAGCACTATCTTTACAGTTGATTCATCTGTTTTGGAGTATTAGGAATTGTTTATTAATTTTGAGATCAAGTATGAAATTTTAGTCTGAAAAGTTATTAATCTTTTATATCTTACTTTCTGAAAATAAAAGGCTTTCTTTAAGGGGCTTTTGACAATATAGTAATCATGAATGTCTTATGGGGTTTTTTTTTCCCTACCACCCAGTGATCAAAGTAATCAAGTAGAATTTAAAATATGAAAAGTTGGTACAGCAACTTAAATGAACCTGGAGAGCCAAGGCTGTTCATTCTATACTTTTCCTTGCAAATCTTATTTTGATATTTTTTTAGCCCAAACTTTGCCCTGTTACTAAAATACTATTAAAATATGTGGCAAAAATTTTATAAATAATCTATTAGAAAAAGAGAGGGGGCTAAGAATATAGGTCAATGGTAGAGCATTTGCCTACCATGTATGAGGATCTGGTTTTTGACATTCTCTCAATAAATAAATAAATAAACATAAAGAAGAGAGTAGCATTTTGTTATTTCCCTTCTCCTCCCCAAATTAGAAAAATGTATACACAAGATGCAAGGCACTGAATCAAATACAGTGAAAACAGGGGTTATACCGTGGGGGAAGAACATAAAAAAGATGCAAAAAAATCAGATAGGACATTATAAATACATTAAAATAATAGCAAGAAAGAAAAAACCACTTGTGTCCCTATCTTGGGGTTCATTTCGCTTAACATCATATGGTCATATGTACATAGCTTTTGACCTTTAAATAAGGATACAGGTTGACCTGTTGTAACAATGAGACGTACAGGACACCATGTTGAAAACGAACTTTACATCTTTGGTGGTGGGAGGGCTGAGGGAGTAGTTGGGGAGGTGGGAGGGAAGCGATGGTAGGGGAAAAACAAAGGAGGAGGTAACAATGCTCGATAGGAAATGTACTTACTACCTTACTCATCTTAATCATATAACTGTAACCCCTCTGTACGGTATTTTTACAATAAAAAGCATATGTATATGTATATATGAAAAGAGTGGCCTACTCATTTCAAGTTCTGAGATCACTCACATTTGCAAGTGCAGCAGTGGGTAAATGCATTTATCTCTTTATCTTCATTTTACAGTAGCAAAATGAACAGAGTTGAAGATTGCAATGGGTTAAAGAAAATGTTTGGGGGCTCCACAGCACTTAGTGAGTGAAAAATGTCACGGAATGCCCGGATGACAGCAGATAGCATCTCCAACTGATTTTGGCTTTTACTGACATGAAATGGCTAATCAACTAAATTCACAAAATGTACTGGTAATAAAAGTGGCTTAAAAATCGTCCTTTGAGATCGGTGCCTGTGTTCATGCTTGTAATCTCAGCTACTTAAGAGGCTTACATTTTGAGGTTGGCAGTTTGAAGCCTGCCTGGGCAGGAAAATTCAGGAAACTTAATAATAACCAAAAGTGGCTCAAGTGGTAGAGCACTAGCCTTGAGCAGAAAATCTCAGACAGTACCTAGGCTTTGACTTCAAGCCCCAGGACCAGCACACACACAAACAATACTGCCCTTTGTACCTTCCTCCCTTATGATTTTCTGGAGAAAGATCTAGTCCTTGTCTATCTTCATTTTACTCCCATTTTTTAGTTTATTTTTCTCCAAAGTTTATCTTTAATTCCAGGAATAACAAGCCCTACAGGTAAACATCTCATGTTGGAAACCAAAACTGTCCCACGAAGTGGTCAGACTCTGTGTGCCAGCAGACTCCCTGTGACTTGTCCTGAGATAAAGATCACAGGATTACCACATACACATACTTGTCTCTCCTAAATCCTCACTATTCCCGAATATAATTCTGGAGCTATTGCCAGGACACAAGGGAATTCTTAGGTCACCTGACCTATATCCTTCTGGTGTTGGTCTCACTGAGATGAATTCTTTTCATGTTTTACCATTTCTCTGCTGTTTGGATCCTTCTTCCTATGCTTAACCTAGTCTGCTGGTAAGGCCTTGAACGAGGTCTCTGGCCACAGATATGCTTTGTGTATATGGGTATATATGTGTGTGTGTGTGTTTGTATGTTTGGAATGTAAAGTTTGCAATTCTTTGTTTTACAACTTTGATAGAATAACAAATCTACCAAAAACAGGAGAAAGGCTTGGCATTTTGCTTCGTATTCTCTTGGTTTTTAGGAAGAATAAGTCTGATTCACGATGCCTTTGTGTCAAGAGAGTAAAACTATCCCCAAGGAAAGATCAATTATTCCTCTCTGTACATCATCTTGACAATAAAATAAAATAAAAATAATATAATAATGAGGTTTCACCCTTGAACAGGTATAGTTATGGCATGAGAACAAGATTATCCTCTTTCTTTTTCTTTCTCCTTTCTCTGTCCCATTTCTTCCTCTATAAACTTAAAGCACTGTGTATACTCTGAAGATGGTATTAAAATGGCATAAAGAGTTTATGCTGCACTTATCACTACCCTATTGGCCTCTTGTAGTGTGTGTCTGTAACATGTGGGAACTTGGTCTTGAGCCTAGAACTTATAGTAAGAATTGGATTTATTTAAAAGAAGAAGTCATGCTGTTCAAAAAGTGATGTTTAGGGGCTGGTATCTTAATTAATATACAAGAGTTTTGATTGAATTGAATTGGGAAGTGTCATATTGTTTTGAAGTATAGTTAACATGTTACCTAACATGGAATTCTTCAAATTAATTAATTTTCTATAGTCACAACTTGGATAGCACTGCATATTTTTGCTTCTGAGATACCAATATAATAATTATTGAGAATCAGAAATTGCTAGTGTAAACTGTGAATGTTATCTAATCCTATCTATTTATCTTTATTTTCTTTTAATCTATAGTATAAATGAATCCTAGGGAAATACAATAAAATATAAAAATAATTAGTATAAATATAGAATTTTAGTCTGAAAAGTTATGAAGCCTTTATAACCATCTGACATTTTGAAAACAAAAGGATCTCTTAAAGGTCTTTTGAAAATAATATACTAGTTATGAAAGTCTTACGAAGAACGTTGGCAACTAAACCTCTATGTTTTTATTTCTGAAATGAAGATAATTGCTTTGAATATTTTCCATTTTAGTTGAAAGGCTACGCTCACATTTATTATATAATACAACTCTAGCTTAGTGAGATATCAACTCTAATGTTAAATAAACTTAGGAAAACAGAGAAACAATCAGGACTAAATACCAATGTGATTAAATAAGCTAGATATTTCAGTTTTTAATGCTATAGAGTATGAATTCTTATATCCGATTATTAGATACATTTTTCCAATAACCAGTAAAAGCAAAAATAATTTCTCAAGACTTCTAGAAATATTACTGGATAGGAGCACCTTTTAAATTAGGCAATGGTTCTAAGCTCAATTACCTATGACAAAACAAATTGTATTTCAAAGTTCATAGATAATTCAGTACACTATTTAAATAATTCAGAGCACTATTTAAATAGTACACTATTTAAAATGTACTAGCAAATCTATTTTTGCAGGAAGAATTTCACTATGAGTCGCATTTGTCTGCAGGAATACTGTAACACATTGTGAAACTTGAATTATGAATTATTTTAATTTGCATCTAATTAATTCTGTTCTGTGATCTAATTTCAACTAAAAACTTCAATTCATCAATGTATTAAAGCTGTATCTGTAATAAACTGAATGTATCTATGGCCATGCAAGGAATATTCAGGCAGCATGAAATAAGAACCAAGTACCAAAAATTAATTGGCTTTCACATTCTGATAACTAAATCTTTTGTAATTGCTTATTTAGAATCTCCTGCCTTCTTTACTATGGAGGCCTGTTCTTGAAAAACTTTTAAAATTAATGATTGTGAAACAACGTGTGACAAAGAGGTGAAAAAACACAGCCTGTCACTAAAAACTCCAAGAAAAGGAAATTGTTGGGGGCGGGGAGGGGAAAGGAGTATTGAAGCTCAAGTTGAAAAACAGAAAATCCAAGCATAAAAGATGTTACAAGAAGGGTGTTAGGAGCAAAGTAATTGGGCTAAGATATACTATAACAACTGCTTTACTATCCTTTTACTGGAATATGAATGCAGTCTTCATGTCAGGAAGAAGTACCAAGGCAAAATGAAAGGCTCATTAACCACTTGCTGATGACAAGTTGCTTCATTGCTTTTAATTTAGAAATGTTCACCTTTTGTTATACATATGATGCAGCAACTTGTCTTTGGCATGCAATGGCTAATAGCCTTGAGTAACTTGTGATAAACTAAAGAAGTTTAAATGCTGGTTTATTCAGTATGTTCTTTCACTTATAAAGTAAATGCATCAAAGTTCTTCCAGAGTAAGGAAACAATGTTTTAAAATATCTTAATAAAATGGACCAGCTAACGTTTTTTGCTTGCTAAATTAAAATAAGAACACATTTTAAGAACAAAATTATATGAGACTAGAAAGTTAGAAATTGTTTAGATATAATATATAAATTTGTGGTATACATTTTACATATTTTTTAAACTTATCAAAGTAATGCACCATACTCAATTGGACATATTGGCCAATTTTATTCCTAAATTCTTTATGTTTGAAAATCAATCACAAAATCATCCTTTCCCAATTCTGAGATATATTTAAAGAATTTACAATGTAAATAATGTTTCAAATACGCACCTGAACTCTAAAAACAAGAGCATGTCTTGTTGGCAAGATACTCAGTAAATATTATAATGGAATAATGTACATAAATAGCATATACTTACCAATTCTCGGGGACCATATGGCTCACAGAAGGTGACAGCATTGCCATGCATAATTGTACCACACTGCTCTCCAGTCTCACAGTTGTTGCATTCAACCCTGTAGGAACATAGAATGCATTCCCAGGCTGAGAGCTAAGTAGCACACAGTGGTTTATCAATCAAGTAAGAAAAGATGAAATAATTGCTGTTAATTGGCTCAATAACCACCCACAAAGATAATGGTATTTTGTATTATGACTAGGTCCAGAAGACATGAAACTAGAAGGATCTGAATGTAAACTGCCATTCTTCAATTACTCAAAGTGTTCATAAGTTGCTTAAATCTTGGTAAGTTTTTTCCTCACCTATAAAATGGGTCTACATTTCTTGTAGTTAGTGTGAGAATGGGAGTATTCATAAAAATGTAGAAGTAATCTCATTGCAGGCACTTCTATTTAATAATAGAATATGGTATTGTCAATAATTACATATAATATGTAGTCTGTCCCAATATAAGAAGGCATACAAGTATTAAATAAAGTAATACCTACTTAATACTGAACTAAAAATATCCAATCCTAAACTAAAAAATATTGCAAAAATTTGGAACATTTTTCTTTTCCATTATGGTCAGTGTAAATGTTTAAGATTACTATCCTCAAATGCTCATGGATACATTCCATTATGATAAAAAAATTTGCAGAATTCACTATTGTGTTTAAACCATGTACTACTGTGAAGCACATATAAATTCTAATTCAAGCAAATTTTAGATAATAAGTTATGTTAACCTTGCAAATAATTTAATTAGCTGCTTTATTATTGTAAAATGACATGGTTAATAAACAGCAGAGGATCTCAAAATAAATTTATTCATTTCTATCTGGTACAAACTCAAGGTATGCTTTACTCTGGATTTGACTCTCTATATTTTAGATAACATTTAATGCATTGCATTGTAGCATATCAATCTATAGCATTAACATACCAAACATGAAGAAAGATGTATGCTTCCCCTGTCAGATCCTCAAACATATGAGAGCTGTATTTCATGAAGAAAGAACATTTTCAAAGACCTTCACAATTCAAGTGCTAAATTCTATGGAAAGGACACTATGCCCTTTGCTTGGAAAATCACTGTATTATCCTTTTTCTGCTGTTTGCTAACTTCAGAAAGAGAGATAACAACTCCCACTCATGTAGGAAGACAAAGGTGTGGGAAGGGATTATTTATCCCATGAATCCAGGAGGGAGAAGCAAAGTAAGTACAAAGTGGCATATCTATCTATCTATCTATCTATCTATCTATCTATCTATCTATCTATCTATCTATCTATCTATCTATCTATGCCCTTTCTATTTGTTTTATAGAATGGAGTACATGATCATCATTATCTAACTTTTACAGTTGTGTTTCTATTTAGAAAGCTCATCAATGTCTGAATTTTTTTAATAAGAAACTGAAAAGAATTTCTGATAAGGAATTTAAAATGTATCATAGCATTGTAAGTCTCGGTCGGAAACTGATCTTCTCTTGATTACTGGGAAGCAAGAATCTAATAAAAGTCTCGATATTAGAAAAGATAGAGGAGTAACTTTGGAAGAGCCACCACTAGTCTCTCATTTCTCATTTATGGCATGTTCATTTATGGCATGCTTTATTTCATAATTACTGGTTGAATGGATAAATGAATGTAAAACAACTTCATTAACAAAGCTATCATTTAGATTGGAGAAGTCTAAAAGATTTACAATAGGGCCTAGTAAGCATGATACCACAGCTAACAAGACTGTAAGTTTCTCCCAGTTTCCACTATGTCATATGTTCCCAACAGGTATATTTGATCTCCTCTCCTCCAGGATATGTTTTGTTTTTGTTTTTTGGGTCCGGTTGTGGGCCTGAACTCTGGGCCTGGGCGCTGTCCCTCAGTTCTTCAGCTCAAGGCTAGCGCTCTACCACTTGAGCCACAGCACCACTTCAGGCTTTCTTTTTCTTTTTGTGTATGTGGTGCTGAGGAATCGAACCCAGGGCCTCATGCATGCAAGGCAAGCGCTATACCACTGAGCCACCTTCCCAGCCCTCCTCCAGGATATGTTATATGAACTTACTACTATTTTTCTAAATTTTTAAATTGATTGTGATCATGATAAAATTACAAAGAAGTAACATCAAAATTATAGTAAGCATTTTTTCAGAGGTTTTTTTTTCAGTGCTGAGGAAATACTGGGCTTCTTGCTTTAGTGAGATGAGGATTCTTTGTTCTCCAAGTCATTATGTAATAGCTTGAGAGAAACATCAACTTTGACAGAGAGAAAATTAAAAGAATGTTCAAACTTCATAGTGGCAACTTGCCAACAGCCTCCAGGGTCACTTAACTAAAAGAAGTATTGTTGATACAAAATCGGAGGCCTGTTGCTTGAATTTTTGTAGCAGTCATTCTCTCTCTCTCTATATATAGATGTAGATATAGATATGGATAATTATATATATATATTCATCAACAGCCCAAAATCAAACATGAGAAAAGTAGTATCTACAGTATATACAACAGGTATAATAGGCCTCCTTCTCCTGTAGTCTTGATTAAATAGGTTTCAAGTGGCATTTGGTATCTGCACAATGTCCCACAACATGGAATTATGGAAGCAATGAATATCTCAACGGACACAGATGTATCACTTCTTTTTTTGTGGAATAGCAGAGGTAAAGAATGAATACGAAAGAAAAGCAGTCAGATATAACTCTTCTTTGGTTTGGCTTAATGATGGCTCTAGACTCTTTTCTTCTTTGTGCTTTATATGATCAGAACTCTAAAATAAGAGTTAAAAAACATTGATACCTTGTTGAAGAAATCTGAAGATTTATAGGCACCAGATATTCCTCATTATTTTGCTACTTGGAGGAAAATGATTTTTACCAAGGATTGATGGTACAAATCTTTCAGCTTCTTACCAAAGTCAAAGTGTGCTTTTCTTGATTTTCTTACAGTTGGACTAGGTTTGTCAACTTAGTTATTTTAAATTGCTCTGAATGCTCATCTCCCAACATGGTCAAGCCCAATCCTCTTTTATCTGCCAATGGTGTTATTTATTTATTCATTATTTATTAATCATTCTTCTTTTTACAGATTTATGTTGAGGAATTATAGGTGCTTTGCCAAGCTTTAGTGGTACTGATGCCAATATAACACTATTCTTTTCTTCCAGCAATTCACATTACAGTTGAAAGTGTAGAAAAGTAAACAGTTACAATAGAAGGTAGTGTATATAATAGTAGTTATTTATTGTATTGTATTGTGTGTCAAATGCATTAAAGTCCATTTAAATCTTTCGGCCTCTCTCTTTCCAAGGGTAGAGATTAGCCTTCAACTAAATAGAGCAATAAGAAAAATGAAGCTTCAGAGAAGAGAAGCATTTATTCAATATCACATAGCTGTGAGGTTGAAGAGTGCCATTTTGACCCAGAGACTACCAAACTTAATGCCCATGACATTTTCCATTGTTGCTCACTCTTTGTAGCAGGAATATAGACTGGTTGTAGCAGTACCTCTCCTGGACTGATAATAACAAATAGGAGTCAGTCAACCAAAGAAACCAAGTAAGTGTGTGAAATTATGAGAAATTATGAGCAACAAGATGGTATATTATTTAAATAGGTCAGCATACTAGAACTACTCTGGTTTACACAGAGGGATGGCACACAAAGTAGAAGACTTCAGTGTACTTTTTGTGTGTGTGTGAAAATTCTGTACAGAGGGGTTACAATTACATGGGCAAGATAATGAGTACATTTCCCATCAAGCATTGTAGCCTCCTCCTTTGTTTCCCCTTCCCATCCCTTCCCATCCCCCCCAACCCCCCACCCAATCCTCCCTGCCCCCCCACACCAAAGTTGTAAAGTTCGTTTTCAACATAATGACTTGTACTTCTCATTGTTGCAATGGGTCCACCTGTATCTCTATTTAAACGATTTGTTTTTCCCCTTCCCCTCCACAAATTATACCGACATCAAATACAGTGAAAGCAGAGGTTATACTGTGGGGGAGGGACATACAAAACAGC
>NW_012267411.1:3237213-3262807 GCF_000151885.1 Dipodomys ordii | reverse complement strand
GCCATGCAGAAGCTCTGCAACTTCATGCAATCCCATTTGTCCAACCTTTCTTTGATTTGTTGTGTTTCTGGGTCTCTATTAAGAAAATTTCGGCCTGTGCCAAGGAGACCAGAAACACAACAAATCAGTGTACTTTTTTAAACCAAGTGACAGGTACTGAGTTGTACTAACAATGCTTCATTCACATAAAATTGTCTCCCTCAAAAAAAATTGTTTCCCTCTATATTTTTAATCCACATGTAGAATATGCTAAAAAAGAGATTTAGAGATACTACTGCCAAAGTAACACAATTGGTAAATTACATAACTTAGTAATAAAAAAAAACCTCCCAATATTCTGTTTGCAAAAGTTATCATGCACATCCAACTGTTAGGAAAAATACTCTATCAAATGGAGACATGATGGATGCAGAGAGAGCCTCTCTACTCATTAAAATTGTAATGTGTGCCATATATGTACTTTCAGCTTTCTAACTACATTAAACATTAAAGAAACAGGTGTGGGATGTACTTCAGTGATACTGTGTTTGCTTGGCATGAATACAGTTCTCAATTTGATTCCCTAACACTGCATAACAAAAATCAAATGTAAGAAAACCTTGCTAGTCATCCCCGTAGCTACTGTCCACAATCCCACTCAAGAGGCTGAGATTTGAGAATCATGGTATGGAACCAACCCAGGCAGATAAATTCAAGAGATTCTTATCTAATCCTATCTAACCAGCCAAAAGGCAGAAGTGGAGGCATGGCTCAATTGGAAGAGCAACAGCTATGAGCAGAAAAAGCTGAGTAAGAGTGGGAAGCTCTGAGTTTGAGTTTAAGCCCAGTACCAGCATCAAAAACGAACAAATAAATAAAAAGTGAAATCCCACCTCCACGTATTAAAGAGATGAATTAAGTAAAGCTTTTACCAATGTATTTAAATTATGTTTTCACCATAGTTATTAATGGCATAGTTGATAGTCTTTTTCATAGGATGTCTTCAAGTTGGAGGGAATATTTTATACTTACAGCACATCTCAATTCAGACTAGCTGCATTTCAAAGGCTCAGCAATTTTATGTGGGTTACATTGACCATGTTGAACAGCATAGCTCTAAAGAATAATAGGACTTGGAACTGGCTGTTCTCTAGGTATGAAGACAAGTCTACCTTTCAAAGATTCATCATTGATGTGACAGTTTAGGATCTGGCTAAAATTGTAAGACTGCATATTTTTAGGAGCTGGGAAAGAATGAGAGGTATACAAAGAAGAGAATAGGTCCAAGAAAGGATACCTGGGGAACTGTCAGAAGTCTTAATCTGGTTTTTAGAAAGTTCACACCATCATAATGACCTTTCAATATAAAATCATTCAAACCTATCGACCTATATCTCTACTTTTCCATGTATTGGCAGTGGAGCTTACTTGTATTCTTGCTCCTAACCAACCTTGTTGCTAATCAAATTGAATTTCCTTATATTAAACCCATAAAACAGACAAAAACATGTGTGACATTTATGTCACAACATGGCCTTGCAGCAGGATTTCTTCTACTTATCTCATTCTGAGAAAGATAGGCTTTGTAAAGTTAGGTAATATTTATTCTTCAGAGATATGTGGGAAGTAGCAAATTTTGCATAATCACAGTTTAAAAGACTTTTATTTTACAATTTACAAAGAATGTGACCTCCTGGTCTAAGGATTGGAAATGAATTGCTTTTTTACCTAATAGCAAAAGATAGCAATATTTCCCTAAAGTAAAAAAGAAAATTTATTTCCCAATTCCCAGTATGAAAAAACAGAATATAAAAATCTGATAAATATCATTTGCCCACATCAAAATATATTCTGTCATAGACAATATGATTAAAAGTCATTTTAAGGGGAATGCTTGCAATTTTCAAATACCTTGCAAAGCCTGAATTTATTAACCCCTTTCTGAACCTATTTATCACATGCTTAGGTTCCACATGAGCCTTGTCTATTACTGAAGTTCACAGATCATCAAGTTAGAGGGGACCTGCAATATCACTGCATCTCATTACCCCCGCACACTTTATAAATGATAAAACTGGAGAATTCAGGTGTCCTGTCTTCTCCCATTCAATCCTAATACAGCCATAATAGAAAATAATCCCAGTTCTATAAGAATAATATGCACTTTAGAGAATATTGGTAAATTTTACTCTAAAGGTGTATTTTTGATAATCTATTATGACTATTCTTTTTTCTAATTTCCTTTAGTGATGTTTTAGAGGTTATATACAGTGGAGTTATCTTTACATGTGTCAGGTAATAAGTACATTTCCTTTTGCATAGTGTCCTCTTCCCACATTCTCTCCCATTCCCTCCCTCCCATCTTTACCCAGGAGTAGCAGAGTCTGCTTTCACTAATGTCCAGTGCAGCCAGTGCATTCCACTGCTGCACCTTTTCACCCTTTGTCCCCTGATTCAGTGCCCTCTCCAACCTGCCCACAGATGAACATGTGAGTATACCATATATAAGGTAGAGAATACAGAATCATCAGAAAAAGAAAAAAAAACGAAGAAAAAGTCTTTGTTTCCATATCTTTGGAGTTCATTTCAGTATGTATATTATTTTATATACATATGAAGAAGCACTTGGATATTGCACCTTTGTGATTCTCTCCTAAGAATATCCTCTTTTGGTCTCACTCTATGTGAGTATCTAGAATTCTGTGAAATTTGTCATATCCCAGTATGCTTTACATCTAACTTCTACATATCAGGGAGAATAGGCACCATTTGCCTGCCTATCTGATTTGGCTTACCTCACTTAACATGATTTGTTCAAGCTCCATCCATTTCCCTACAAATGACATCATTTTATTCTTTCTAATGGCTGTGTAAAATTCCATTGTTCATAGGAACCACATTTTTTTTGATCCACTCATCTACTGTGGGGCTGTTTCCATATTTTGGCTATTGTGAATAATGCATCAATGAACATGGATGGGCAGGTGTCCTCATCATATCCTGGCTCATGATGCTCAGGGTAGCTGCCAAGGAGTGGTATGGCTGGGTGGTAGGAAAGGTCTATGTTGGGTTTTTTTTGAGGAACCTCCAGACTGCTCTCCAGTGTGGCTGTACTAGTTTACATTCCCTTCAGCAATGCAGTAAGGGTTCCTTTTCCCCTACATCCGTGTCAGTATTTGCTGTTATTAAAATTCAATGTTGGCCAATCTAACTGGGGTAAGATGGTATCTCAGGGTTGTTTTGATTTGCATTTATTATGACTATTCTTTCTAAAATGTATTCACATCTCATATATGTAGGGGGGAAGAAACTGAGACTGGAAAGATTGTGATCCAAGTCCTGCCTGGGCAAAACAATAGTGACACCCCCTGTGAATCATAAGACAGATGTGGCTGCTCATGTTTGTGGTCCTGATAGTCAAGAAGTGTAGGTAACAAGACTGTGATTGGAAGATGGCCCCGGGCAAGAATGTCAGACCATATTGGAAAAAAAAAACCCAACAAAAACAATAAAGCAAAAACAAAAAAGGCTGAAGACATGGCTCAAGTAATCAAGTACAAGGTCCTGAATTCAAACCCCACTATACATTTTTTTCACATATACAGTAAAAAGAATTTGTTTTACTAATAAAAATTTACAAAAACCAGAGACATGGAATGAATTTCATTGAAATGAATTAATTCACAGGATTGATATATACAGAATCAAATTCAATACTCTTCTGTCTATAATACATTCTTAAATAACTAATCAAAATTTATTTTGTGTATGTACTTCTTTTTCTTCCATTTATTATCAAAACAAGAGAATCAATAAATATAAAGCCTGGTCTTGCTCACCAACAAGATTAGGGCCAAACATAAATGTAAAAGGAAATGAAATACTTTGAAGAAGTTTTGTTTTCACTACAACCAATTCTCTGCAGTTTCCAGGATTGTTAGTATTATTTTGGTATCATTTCTTTATCTCTTTTTTGTGCTATTTTTGTCTTGGGATGAATAATTTTATTTGATAAGCATTTGAACAGTCAACAGTATGCTTCTTAAGTTATAATTATGTCTTTTATTCTGAGTTTTAAAACATTAAGCACCTAAATACACCTCAGCAACTAAACAGTAGGAAAAGAGGAACTTGGATGTGAAATGTGACAGAAGACCTAGGTCCTCACTCCAGTGACTAAAAAGGCCTTCAGGATACAGGAAAAATGGCTAGAATTAATGAAAAAATTGAGATCCTCTGTACAACTAGGGATTTATTAATGGTTGATGGTGAAAAGGAATGGAAATAATATTTTCTCAAGAGTAAAAAAAAAGTAGTCTAGCGACATAACTCCTTCTACTTTTCTGATCAAAATGAAGTCACTCAGCCTTAAGTCTAGCACTCTGCTGAAACAAGTTAATCACCTGGAAACTCATTGACAATAAGTTATCATCAAGTTCTCATTTGAGATACATGCTATTTGTCCCTAAGACTAAGGACATCATATTATCTACATATAATTTATTGCCTCTGAAGGTGTGGGTCTTACATTCAGCCCACAAGAAGCAATCTGGCATTCCATGAGCCAGAATTATCTATTCACCAACAGATATGTTAAAATAATGTCAATATTTGTTCTGGTCATAAAAAAGTTATTTAAAACTAGAAGGGTAGAGGAAAATAATGTCTTGTAACTCTCAGACCCAAAGATAGTATAAAATCACAAGGACTATGAATCCAGAAAAGTGAATGAGCCCTCCAGGCCATTTGTTGGCTAAGCAATAAAATAACTACTTTAAAGACAGCAATGTTTCTGTACCTTCCATTCAAGCTTCAACAACCCAAATGCTCAACTTTTGATCATATTCTATAAAAAAGAGGGAATTATTATTGTAAGCAATTTATGTGATCATTTTCAAAAACTGCAAGATCAAGGCTTTAAAATAATAATCTCTTAAAAATCTATTCTCTTTATCAATGTGGAATATTTTTAGAACAGCAAGGAAAGTTCACTCTATAAGACTGAGAATATCACCTTCAACTATGTCATACCTTTTTTTTCCTGAGGAGCTAACACATGCCTTAAACGTGAAAATGACTAAACTCCATTTATAGCTCATTCTTTCTCATTACTTCTCACTGTGGAAGGTAAGAGAACTCTTCTGATTTCACTAGGGAGTTAAAAAATTTGATCTTTCTCTAGTTAACAGGTACAGTGACAAATAGGGTAAAAATAACCCCTCTAAAATCTTACTATTCTGATCTCCTACTATGGTGAATTCTACAACATGCTGGTAGAAGAAATATTTTCTCACTTGCTTCAAATGCACTTGACATTTAATTTCACTGAATGAGCTTTTGTTTCTTTAATATAAAACAAAGATTAAAGAAGGAAATAATAAGCTAACATCTCTATTGTAGATAAAGACTTTCTGTAGAGCAATTACATTATGGTTTAAATGAAAGGAAGAGGAAGAGGAGAAAGAAAGAAGGAAGGAAAGAAAGGAAGGAAAGAAGAAATGAAGGAAGGAAAAGAAAGAGAGAAAGAAAGAGAAAGGAAAGTCAGAAGAGTTTTATAAGAAAAAAGGTGATGACAAAAGAAAACAGAGAATGAGAAGTTGTAGGAAAAGATGAAGAAATCAAGGGGGAGAATTAGGAAGTAAAAAAGTAGAGAAAGATGCACATAAGATCAGAATATTATACCATGAATCAATTACATTATGACTACAAAATTTCCAAATACAATGATATATTAGAGATCCTGGCAAGGCTAAACCATCACAGAAATTATTTTTCTTCTCTCATCAATTCACAATCCCTTGCAGTCACTTATTCATTAAAAACTGTAGAATTTTTTCTTCCCTTCTACCAATGCTGTGTTTGAGTCTTACTGTCCTTAAGACTGCTAGACATTGAGCAAATGTCTGGTAACACTAGATAAAATAATTTTATACAGTTTTCTCTTTTTCATCAGTCTTCTTTTATCATAAATGTAAGGTCCGCCCCTGGATGGCAAGCAGACTCCACCCTCCTTGCAGCAGTCTCCACCCAGTACCTGCATTACCTAGGCAACTGGGTCACCTGGAAGAGGTCACATCTGAATTTGATGTGGCCACACCTTTCCCCGCCCATACCCTACATAAGGCCTAGCCCAGGCCCAGACGCTCTCTTGCTCTTCTTTTCTGCTCTCTCTCTCTTGCTCTCTCAAAACCTAACAATAAACTCCATTTAAATTATGGTTTTCAAAATTTAATCCTGCAGTTCCTCCCAGTTCTGTTATCTATGGAAAGGGACAGAGCTTCAAGATACTAGTGAATTACAAGGTGTTTGTACTATTTATGTTTGCTAAATGGTCACTGAATAAAACTTCAGATAGAGTAACCCATTCTAACCCTGAAATATCAATATTTTTATATTATTTGTTCAGACAATTATTTTTCTCAAAGAGGAATTTTTTTCAGGTCTTTTCTTTTTTTATTGTGAGAATACCGTACAGAGGAGTTACAATTACAAGGGCAAGATAACGAGTACATTTCTTATCAAGCATTGTTGCCTCCTCTTTGTTTCCCCTTCCCATTCCTTCCCATACTCAACCCACCTCCCCGCTCCTATCTCCCCCCACCAAAGTTGTAAAGTTCATTTTTCGACATAACGACTTGTACATCACAATGTTGCAATGGGTCCACCTGTATCCCTAGTTAAACGATTTGTTTTTTCCCTTCCCCTCCACAAATTATACCAACATCAAATACAGTGAAAGCAGGGGTTATACCATGGGGAGGGACATACAAAGCAACATAGAAATCATCTTATAAATATGTTAGAAACAATTGCATGAAAGAAAAAAAACATTTGAATTATCAAAGAGGAATTTTTAATGAGCCAAATGACCAATCTTTTTTGCACCAGTTCATAACAATTCAGTATTTTCAAGAAGATACTAAATGCAGTAGAGTTAGTGATCTTTTAGCTGTAATTTTGTAATTTTGTAGTTTTGTGTATCTTAATCAACTGACAGAAGTCTTCTTGTACTACAGGATCTGAGACTACTTTGTATCTTTCTTCTTGGTGTCTCCTGACCCCACTGGTGTCATGACACACTCTCTAAGATGCTCCATCTGAGGAGGAGCTCCTGTTCTTCCTGGATCTCTGCTGACTAGGACACATTTTTGATTATTATTATTCTATCTTGTGCTGGAGCGGAAACAGCTGCTGTCATCTAGTTGCCATCTATCATTGTGTTTTTAATATTCCTTTGTATCCCACTAGAACATCAGTGAGATTATAGCTCCGGATGCTGTCTGTGATCTCCAGAAAACAAGCATTTAAGAGATAACTTAAGCAAAACAAAGATTCCTCATCGAGTTGGTAATTGCCTGGAGGGTAAAGACAATTCTTAACACAATTTAATCATCTTTAAGTATCCATTCACATTGTAGTCTCTCTCTTTCTCTCTGTTAAAATCAGTAATATCCCCTATTTGAATATTTTCTTATTATTGCTGAAATTTTTATTGAGATAAATTTACACAGCAAAATACACAGACCTCAAGTATTGACAAAGGCATATATCTATGTCATCCATTATCGTCCAAGCTGCATAATATAATTGTCCTCCCAGAAAGGTGATGGTTATGCTAAATGGCTTAATTCATAAAAACAAACTCTGAAATTGCAATTGATGCCAATAGATAAGAAATAATCTAGTATTCTACAAACGATGCAAGCAAGCAGTAGGGAAATTGAATATTAGTAAGATGAAGTATATTTGTGGTTTCTAACATTTTTCTAAACTTTGTTTCATAGGATTTTTCTTCTTTTTTTGGAGGAAGGGATTAGAGGGTTGTTGTTCATAACTATAACCCCTCTATCTGCCACAGTGCTGTGATGCTGGGTAGCACTAGTGAAGTGATATTGTTCTTTCTCCCCATAGGAGAGGTGGAACATTGGGATTTGTGAGGAGATTGTTGTGATACACAAAAACCTCTGCATGTAGCCCAGCATCAGGGAAAATTTAAAGTGGAAAAGTCCCTCTCATCAACCTGAGCCATGGCTATGCTGATCTGGAGGTCCTCTTTATTTTTTTATTTTTGTCGGTCATGGGGCTTGAACTCTGGGCCTGGGCGCTGTCCCTCAGCTCTTCAGCTCAAGGCGAGCTCTCTACCACTTGAGCCTCAGCGCCACTTCCAGTTTTCTGGTGGTTTATTGGAGATAGGAGTCTCATGGTCTTTCCTGCCCGGGCTGGCTTTGAACCACGATCCTCAGATCTCAGCCTCCTGAGTAGCTAGGATTACAGGCGTGAGCCACCAGCGCCCGGCTCTCCTCTTTATTTTTAACTATTTCTCATCTCTCAAACAAGATAAGGAGAAGATGATGGATAAGTGGGGAGGTAAGATTCATTTCCTTAGTAAAGCCCCATAGAGATTTGATGCTGGGGACAATTAGTTAGAAGGAACTTATGTCAATAACCTCAGAGATATCTGTGGCCCAGATCAAGAAGCTCAGAACTGTTTATTTAAACAGTTCCCATGTGCTCAGCAAGGACCCAGAACAGTGTGGTTGTCCTGGAGGAGTGGTTAGGACAGGGACAAAGGCTGTCCTTGTGGACTAGGCACAGAAGACTAGAGGAGAGAATGGAGGTAGCCCCTGCCTCTGCCTACAGGAACAGATGTCCCAGCACTAAAGGTACATCTCCAACTACCACTTGTTTGTGTACTCCTGAAACTTAGTTTTTAAAAAAGGCAGAAAAAAGGTAGAGGGAAAACCATACTTGAATGAAATCAAGTTTCCACCAATGTGATAGAGGTGGACAATAAAAAAGT
The DNA here is from genome assembly GCF_000151885.1 of Dipodomys ordii. NCBI lineage: Eukaryota > Metazoa > Chordata > Mammalia > Rodentia > Heteromyidae > Dipodomys > Dipodomys ordii. The sequence continues at coordinate 3,254,028 of NW_012267411.1, read as the reverse complement.
AATTAAGTTGGGTTATAGAAGAATAAAGTTTTATTTCCCTGATACCCAAATTTGTGACTACAATTCATAACTACATGGTGTAAACATAAACAGTTTCCATAAGGGTTCTTTTTTACTTGAATAATGTATATGAAGCTTTTGGAAACTCTTGGAGAAACAGGAATATCTATCTATCTATCTATCTATCTATCTATCTATCTATCTATCTATCTATCTATACATATCAGAGAAACAGGAATATATATATACTCCAATATGTACATATAACTATCTATAGGTATTGATACATATATTTATAGGTATAGATATAGATAGTGCCAGTCTTGGGCTTAAACTCGGTGTTTGGGTACTTCCTGAGCTTTTCTGCTCTACCACTTGAGCCACAGCTTCAATTCTGGCGTTTTGGTGATTAAATTAAGATAAGAATCTCATAGCTGAGCGCTGGAGATTCACATCTGTAATCCTAGCTACTAAGGAGGGCTGAGATCTGAGGATCACGGTTCAAAGCCAGCCAGAGCAGGAAAGTCCATGAGACTCTTATCTCCAATAAACCACCAGAAAACTGGAAGTAATGCTGTGGCTCAAGTGGTAGAGCGCTCGCCTTGAGCTGAAGAGCTCAGGGACAGCACTCAGGCCCAGAGTTCAAACCCCACGACTGACAAAAAAACAAAAACAAAAACAAAAAAAAACAGACTCTGAAGTTATAAAGTATGAGAACTACCTGTAAGGTTCTATATCAGAGAAGGGTTTTGTTGCCTTATTGGAAATAACAAATGGGAATATTTGATTTTACTGGTGCTGTTTTCTGACTTCAGAGAGTTTGTACCTATTTTAAGGATATTTTAATATCCTTGTTTTATTTTTTATTTTAATGCCTTTTAAAAATCATCTCTGTGATTCTTATTTTCATTGCTATCTGTCCCATAGATTATGTAATGCAGATATATTTACTTTGATGTTTGTTTTTCATGAAATATAATTAAAGAAGACTTGAAGACTCAGTTAAATAAACCAGATTAAGACTAATTTAGTAATAATGATTTTAATAATCACATTTAATTTTAGAAAAGACAGTCTACTGTGAAAATAAGCCACAGGAGAAAGAAGAGGAAAGGAAGCAGGATGTAAGGGAGGAAGAAAGAAGAAGGAAAGAAAAGAGAAAAAGGAGGAAATGGAGGGATAGTAGGGGGAAAGTGAATAAGGGAAGGAAAGGACAATGCCGGAGAAGGAGGGAAGAGAGTGGAAGTGAAGGAAAAATCACTTATGTACTGAACATAATATGAAATAGCATGATGCTAGACTTTTTCATCCTATCTAGCCTTAAAACAATGTTCAGAAGATAGTGTCTGTCCATTTTTTAACTATAAGGAAGAGAACACAGAGAGAGGAAGCAGCTTTTCACTTTCCTCAGGGTACCCACTTGGCCAACTGCTTGAGGGTCAAATTGAACTGGCCTAATCTCACAGCCTGTGCCACCTTTTGTTCAATAGACATCTGTCAATGAGATGGTCATGGCCTCTGTTTGCCTTTAGAAAAATCTTAAAAAAAATTAAGTGAAGGAGATTGTATGCAATAAGAGTAAATTAAAACTACTCTGAAACTTATTTGATAGAAGACAGAACCACTTAGTTTTTTTTCTCTAAAAGTAGGAAAAAACATAGCTTAAGTAAAAGAGACACAAAATCCATAATTTTGGTCAATCAAGTACATAATAGATCAGTCATGGAAATGAGGGACACAAAACTCACATTTTATTGATTTGAAAAGCAACAGAATTTGAATCACACAAAAGCCACGTTTTGTATTTATCAAGAAAATTCATGGAAGACCATGAGTTAGCCTGACCAAGATGAACTTACTTCCAAAGAAGCAAATGCTTTAATAATATCTATATTAATGGAATACTTTAAAAGTCAAATATGATTAGAAGTAGAAAAATTTTCCTAGGTAAAAGTGGTACTTAGGAAGCTCTTTTTTCTTTTGTGCCTTTTGTATTATTTTTCCCTTTAGCATATGGTCTTGAGCTCGGGGCCTTGCAATCTAGTTTAGCTTTTCCACTCAACTCTGGTGCTCTATCAATGAAGATTAGAGTCTCATAGATTTTTTTTCCAAGGCTGGCTTTGAACCATGATCTCAGATCTCAGTCTCCTAAGTAATTAGGATTACAGGTGTAAGCCATCAATGCCTGACTCCTTTTGATGCTTTTTGTTAACAAAAATTTTAAATTTATTTTAAGAATTTTTTATTTATAATATATTCATAAAGCAATTAGTAGACTGTTTTCTTAGGAATATGAACTGTGAAGCTTTGTCATTGTCTAGTCAGGTAACATTTTATGTTTAAACTATTTAGATCTACATTTCTCTCTACAGAAGACATAAAAATTCCATTCATAGTACTGAAGTCCCACTACTCTTATCTAAACGGCATCTTCAACTTTCAATCCAAAGGTTACAATCTTTAAAAAGTCCCACCAAGAGACATCTTTCCTCACATTTAAGAATTCGTCTCCAATCAAGCTCTTTAAAATGTTGTTTCTACACTTTTCTCTAAACTATCAGCAAGTTGAAGGAACTGCAGTCCTATAAAACTTGATATTTAAATAATTACTGCTAAACATTCATTAAAGCATATCATACGCTAACATCTGAGTTATTCTCTTTCTATTCTTGAGTACTTGAGTTTATATCACATAGAATTTCTTGACTTCCTCATCATATATCCAACAGTACAGAGCATCACAGAAAATTCAAATTCAGACACCCTTCCAAATTACACAGATAACAGTTCTGAATTGACAGGCCTAATCTTTCATGATCAGCAAAAAATACAATTAATTCAACATTTTTTGAAGAATGAGCTTCAGTTTGCTCTGAAAAATCCCATGGAGCTTAGACTTAAAACTGCCTTCCTTTTTTCTTTGTTGCAGTACTGGGGTTTGAACTCGCGGCCCATAGTTGCAAGGCAAGTGCTCTACCCCTTGAACCACCATACCAGGCCTTTGAATAATGGCTGTTTTTTTTTTAAGATAGGGTTCTTGGGATGGCCTAGATTGTGATCTCCCTATTTGTGTTTTCCTGCTTCCCAAGTAGATAAGATTATATAGGCTTGAACATTTATCCCATCTTAAAAATGGGGAAGTATAAATAATGATGTAGCCCACTAACTTGAAATTATTTGGAACTATGATTCAAATCATTTGTCATTTCAACCAAAACATTTTCTTTTACTTGTCATCAAAAGGATTGTTGCACTCTAGCATAAATGTATCTTTTTATGTAAAGTTGTAAAACTGGAAAAAATCTTAACTATATTCATGTCTTTGAGGGGCAATTTAGATTCAGTTCTTAAAGAAGTTAAGAAATAGATAGAAGATACAGTCTACACTAAGCCTATTCCATAGTTTAACAAGTCTCACTGATACCTTAGCACTAAAGAGCAATTTAAGTAACTGTTCCTTAAAGGACCAATCAGCATAATAGGATTTTTTGTTGTTTCTTTCTTGTTTTTTTGCATTTCAGAAATGAAAGCGAGGTATAGTCCTGTAACTTACCATATATTTGGATTTAATTCCAGTTGTGAGTAGGAGTCAAAATCATCTCGTAGGATAATACTGTCACTATGTATCTCAGCTGAAAGAAAAGGAAAGTGTTTAGAAAAGAATTATAGTACAACAGTAAACTTAGCTAAACATGTAGCATTTATAAAGAATCATAGTATTTTAAATTAATTTAAAATAACTTGATTGTAGTTGTTTTTCCCCCCTAAATTTGAAGGGAGGAGGTTAAAAGCTTTGTGTTTAAGCACTTTTAAGTTTGAAATCCAGAGCCCCTGAAGAAAAATTGATCCACCGTCATAGGGGGTAAGGCAAAAAGACCAAGGTGAATACTATGAGAAGCCACACAGAATTTGTTTCTCACACTGCTACATTATAACTGTCCCTGTCTCCCAAGAAACTGCCAAAGCAGATTCACTTTAAAGCATGAAGGGGATAGAATAATCTGCCCATTCACTGCTAGTCAAAGCCACTTACATTTATTGATTCATTTTCTCTTCTTTCCCCTCTTGCCCATGACTTGCTTTTTTATTCACCCTATTTTTATGACTTCTTTTTATTTAGTGTACTTCAAATTGTTCACTTTGTTTACCCTCAGAACTGCACAGTAGAAATTATCTACATAAATAGGCAAAAATCCTTAAATAGAAGCAGTTTAAAAATCAGGAAGAATGACAGCAAACCATCATGATTGGAAATATCACTACTCTTGAGAGCGTGTGAAACACCTATGTTTAAGTCTTAGAACTTTGGTCATGCCTAGAGTAGAGAATGTTTTCATAGACTGTATAGTATGGCTAGCTAGAACACAAACATATTCGAGTTGTAAAAATTAATTAGTACTTTATAAGCCTGCTTGTCTGATTTCCCACTGTTTGCTTAAGAAGTTTGTTTCAGCTAATAGAAATTTTATGTTTTTTTTTCCTTTGTAATTTTGTTAGGACTAGTTAACAGATGCCTGTTGGGACAATTGAAAGCAATTAGCAAAATAATAACGATGATTTTACTTTTTTTTTTGCAACAGTGGTATTTTATGTTTTTTTCTCCCCTGTGGGTTGGGGGCTCACTCAGTTATAATTCTCTGAACTCACTGGGTAATTAATATCTCTCCCAAGCGTCTGGAAGCATATTTTAAATTCTCTTTAGTGACATCCCCACCTATGGCAGTCCTCATCTCCTTTATACCAGGTATGCCAGCAGGCAGGCACATAACGAAGTCATGGAAACTAGTGAATCAGCATGTATTCAGAGCACTGGCTGCTCCAACTCAAAGCCTTAGGCATGAAGTACAGGGAGACTGGATATACATCGGAGGGAACGCTGCCATGCACTCTGTGCATGGGAGGGACTTAATGATTCCTCTGAGCAATTAGATGCAGTGTCTGAGATGCCTACAGGGTACAGCTCTGTCAGTTCTCAACCTGGCCGAGGCCTGGCTGAGCCACTGTGGATCACCAGCCTGTTTTGGCTGCCAGAAGGCATGCTTCTAAGCACTTACATTCATCTGCCAAGTAAGAGGAGCCTCAAGCTGTAGCATTACATAAAAGTAGAGTTTCTCAAGGCAGACTTTCCAAAGAGAAAAATAAATTAATTGGGTTTGTAGGTTGAAAGGAAAAATCCCAAGAGACAAGAAACTGACCTCTCTGGAGGTCCCACAGTGAGAGACATCTGAAAAGGCTAGAAACAGCTAGGATAATTTTTTTTCACTTTAAAACAAGTCTTTGTGGACACAAATGAAAAATTTAACTCTTAAAAATTGTTTTTTGGAGACTTTTGCTTAAAAAAGGCAACTGTCAGCCTCATTGAATATTTATGTATTTCTTTGTTTCCAAACAGCTAAAAATTTTAAAGAGTATACTTTATAATTTTACTTAATCCTCATATCTATGAGATAGATAGTATTTGTTAATTCCATATTACACATGGAGAAAGCAAGGCACAGAAAGATTAAGTATTTGTTGCTCAATGTCAAGCCAATAAGTTAATCCCAGACAGTGTAGCCTAACTGAGATATCTTAATGTATATTTGTCTATCTTTTGTAGTACTAGAGTATGAACTTGGTTTGGGCTTGTTAGGTAGACATGTTTGAGCCATGCCACCAGCTTGTTTTACTCTTTTCTTGAGATAAGGTATTAGTTTTTTACTGGACCAGCCTGGACTATGGTCTTCCTATTTATATTCCTGACTGTAGCTGGGATACCAGGTATATACTACTGTGTCCAGTATTTTTCTGTAGAGGTGGGGTCTTGTGAACATTTTTTGTCTATGCTGGGCTGGAACTATGATCCTTCTGATTTCAACATTCAACGCAGCTGGATGACAAGTGAGTGCTACGCTATTGGTTGATCTGGGGGTCTAGTAAATTTTTTTCCTGAACTGGCTTTAAGTCACAGTCCTCTTGATCTTCATTCACCATGACATGAGCCACTAGCAACTAGCTACAATCTGTATTCTTAAACCATTGTGCCACGTTGCCTTGAAAAGTGTACATAAAATTGAAAAAAATCATGGTGTTATTTTAAAAGCAGATTGCTATTTAAAGAGCCTCCTTTGGTGCTCAAAAAAGTTACTGAATCATTTATTTTTTTGCAGCCTACTAAGTTGAGCAGGAATCGGAAATCTGACATGCCCTCTGCTCTTCCACATTCACGGCTCCTTATTGCCTCTAGACTTGAGTAACTTGTGATCAGTAGAAGCTTTGGGGAAAATGCATCATTCCAACCTTCAGCCACAAGATGACACTGAAAAGGATTCTAGGAGGGAGGGCACTGACAGGTATGAAAGTCCCTGCCAAGCTGCTAGCTGGGCAGCATGATTGCTTCGCTGGAAGGTTCTATGTTCAGTCTGGACCTGAGTCTAATTTCAGTGAATGACCAGCAAATTAGGGAGGGCAAAGATTCCTCACCTCTATACCACCTGCCAAGAGAACTCAAAGACAGAAACAAGATCACCAAGGCTGAAGATATCAAAGCTTTAAATACTTACCTAGATGTGGATGTGCACTGGCCTCTGTTGGAGCTGGACCAAGAGAATGAAAGAGAAAGATAATGATTAACAACAAAGAAAATCCACAAATGCAGCTAACAAGCACAACTGCAACTATGAAACTTGAGTTGCACTAAACAGACCAAATGGTTAGATATTTTAAAGAAACAAGACAAAAACAAGTGCTAATAACTATTCTAATAGTGATGGAAATCTCTATTCAGCTATATTATTTAAAAATAATTGTTCCCTCCTGAATGAAGAACAGTTGCACGGAGAACAACCATTTATTATATAGACTTAGTCTGATTCCCTTAAATAGCAATATAACCATGATGGGATAGGGCTATGCCAAAACATTCTTGAGCATAATTTACATGGAAGGTACTGTACAGGAATTAGGGAAATGCAAACTAAAAGCACCATCCTGGACCTCAGAGAACTCACTGCTAGATAGGACAATTAGTGTTATGGCAGTGTTGGAGGAATCCCTCATAAGGAGAGAAGACAAGGGAGAGATGTTACATCCTGGCTGACTAGAGAATGAAAGGTATCAAGAAATGTCTTCACTGAAGACAATTTTTCTGCTGGATGTTGAGACTAGTATGAAGTAAGCAGAGGTAAGTAATGGAGAGAATGGCCCGATGGGCTAACCACAAATTCTGTAAGACTGAACGAAAGATTAAGAGTAGGGAACAGAGACAATGATACTGGAAGTATTGACAGGATAAGATCATGGAATTGAATGCTAAGCAAGTTGGACTTAACCATAAAGTCCTGATGATCCCCCAACATCTACAAGAGAAAGACAATGCATTCAAATACACATTTGTAGAAAGATGCACTGAAAAAGTGTGGCCACATGGGATACTACCCTGTTTGTATTTTGCTTATACTGTTTTCTTCAATGGATTTTTAAGTCTGTGAAGAAATACCTAGTCATTATCTGAAAAACAGAGTTGTGATGTAGATGTTTTTAAATCTCATCTCTGTCAAAGAAAAATTTCAACTAAATATGAAAATGTGTTCCTAACAAAATCGACAGCACTCCAGTTAGATGAAAAATTCAGACTCCATAGCATTTTTTAAAAAAAGAAACTGATATTTGTCTTATCAGTTCATATTAACATATATATATTGAAAAATATTTGCATTTAGTTTTTGGGAGCAGATTCTATGTGTTGTAGATATTGTTGGTAAAATCTTTTAGCATGCATACACTCAATGCTCTCTTTTATGGAACTCTTGAAAAAATGAAAAAATTAAAGATCTTATATTTTGTGTCAATGTTTTCTTGGTTAATTTGTAGTATAATTTCACAAAGAATTACTAAATTGTTTATTCTAATGAAATATTTTCTTGAAACAAAATGCTTGTCAATTACTCATCAAAGACAAAAACATGGCAGGATGATAGATATTCTTTATAGTAGCATACTGTGTATGGACAAACTGAATTGAAGCAATCAGAAAGACAAGAGTTTGCAAACTAGAAGGAAAAGTAAAAAAATTCTGTTAAACCCAAAGCTTTTATGCATTTTCCTCAATATCTGGAAGACTTAAACCAAGTTCCAAGTACTACCCAAACTTGTCTGCAAAAATTTACTAGAAATTTTTGAATAATTTCTTATTGATAATTTTGAAATTCCTTTTTAACTTATATATTACACCTTTGTGAAATAGGTTTAAAAAAACCAAAACAAAGTAAATAAATTTACTTTGATACTTAGAGCTTTGAAATGTATTTATGCTTTTGCATCAAAGGTAAATCAATACTTCTAGAAAATGAGCAAATTTTGTCAATGATAATGTCATGTTAATGGAAAATGTTTTTTTTTTTTTGACATTCAATCCAGTTATTGAAAGTCTTCAGGTAAGTATGTGAAGCTACTATCAAATGGACATTTAATGAAATCTTAGACCAAGTATTGTAACACTTAAGATTCACTCTAACGTTAGAAGGATATCTTTAGGATAAGATCATAAAGGCTCAAAAGCTATGTGCATATGATCATAAAATATGATGCTTATAGAAATTAACTCCAAGAAATGGAAACAAGAGTTTTTTGGTTTTTATTGTTTGCCGATTTTTCTCTCTTTTTTCTTTGGTTTTATTCCCTTTTGTCACTGTTTTTGATTTCTGTACACTTTGTCTTCTGTATAAGTTTATCTGATTTGGGGAGGGGAAGGAGAAGCACAGAAACAGTGGGACATAGGGAGAACCAATCTAGCAGTGATATTCACTAGATGCTATATTGAAAATTAACTATTCAACTTGGTGGGGGAGGGCAGTGAGGAGGGGAAAAACTGGGAGAGGATGAGGAAGAGGGTAACACTGTTCAAAAAGAAATATACTCTTGCCTGATTTACATAACTTTAACTCCTCTGCATATCACCTGTACAATAAACTTGAAAAAAAAATGCACCCTAAGGGTGGGGCACTGGTCCTTCAAGCCTATAATCCTTATTAAGAAGGCTGAGATCTGAGGATCACAGTTCAAAGCCAGCCCAGGCAAAAAAAAAGAAGTCTGCAAGACTCTTATCCTCAATTAACTATCAAAAAGCTGGAAGTAGAGCTATGGCTAAAGTGCCCTTAAGCAAAGAAGCTCGGGACCTGAGGCTAAGCCTAAAAACCAGCACACACACACACACACACACACACACACACACACACACACACAGATGTATTCTAAGTATTAAATACACACCAGATTTTGGAGTCTTAGCATAAAAAAGAATGCAAAATTTCACGTTAATAATTTTATTTTGACCATATTACATTGAAATTCTTAATATTTTATATATTCTGCAATAAAATATATTGTCAAATTAACTTCCTGTATTTCCTTTTTTATTTTTGTGGCAACTATAAAAATACTTAGTATTATAAATAGGCTTCACATTATTCTTATATTGGACCATGCTGAATTACAAGTAGGAGAGATGTCTGTACTGAGCTCTATTGAGGAATTATTGCCACTAAAAAGGTGGGGACTTATGAAAGGAAAATCATGTTGCTTAGGAACAATGCATGCAGGGCAGGCCATGTGAGGCCCATGAAATCATTTGGTACATGACAGAATAGACATGTATGCTTCTTGTCAGCTGCCTACAGTTGTCTGTCCCTATTGATAATTTTGCATGTCCTGTGAATAATGCTATACATACAATAGTCTTTGGCAGAAAAAAGATTCCCCATACCTAGAAGTAGAATTTATTAGGTTCTTTAAAAAAATCAGAAATGATAGTTTGGCTTCATTTTTTAAAATTGTGTTTTTATTATCTTAAAGTAGTGGTAAAAAGTAGTTGCCTTTCAACAAATCAGTTTATAAGTATAATGCATCTTGATTGACGTCACCTTTTTCATCATTCTCTCCCATACCTTCCAACCCATCCCCTCATCTGAATTTTCTGAATTTCATAGAATATTCATTGACGCCATTACCCTTTCAAAAAACAGTTGAATACACTGACAACTTAGAATAGGCTTTATGGAAAAAAAAACTTGTAGTATTTAATTTTCTCAAAGGTTATTCTCTTTAACGGATGTACTTTTCTTTCAACTAACTTAATCTAGAAGGGAACTTTTATGCAATTATGTGACTTCAAAATACAGTCAGTACTTCAGCAAACTTGATAAATAAATGATTGTAAAGGATTGAGACCAACACACTAGACAGAAAAAGAGACAGAATGCCTGAAAATGAATTGGGAGTTTTTTTTTAAAGTTTTTGAGTCAGATAATCACACATATATAGATATATGATGACAGATAATTCTTACAAATCCAGGTGTTATATTACAGGAACACATATCCTGAATCATTTTGGAATTCAAAGGCCCTAGGTAGTTTTGCCTCAGGTATCTCTTTACCTAATTTGAAATTCAAATGTATTAAATTTCCAAAGCTAAATATGACAAATTAGACATGGTCTGTGAAGTTAGTATTTAATGAGCTATGAACCTAGACTTTCATCTCCCCAGGAATAATTTCTTTATTACTTTTTATATTTTATTGCAATAAAGCACCATTTGACCTTCAAGTATGATAATTAAGCTTCCAAAAATGTTATAAATTTAGAATAAAAATAGTTCTCTCTGTGTTCAGGAACATACTTATGATCAGTATAAAAGATGACCTAATATTTAAAGATAGTTAAATTATACACAGAAGCAGCAATATTAGCAATTATTTTTCTCTTTCCCCTTCTCATTTCCCACCTCGATTTGATTTGTGTTTTCTAACAGTTTATCATTTTTCATATTTTAAAATAAACTGAATAGGAACAAAACACAGATCTATCTTTATTACCTATGATTGGGGAACAGAAAGAACTCTTTCAGATTTATTCTTTAAGATTTATTCTACTGTCAATAATAGAACCTTAATGATTAAAACTTATGATTCCTTGTCTTACTGTCTTATGTCCACATCTTTTCTGGGGAAGATAGTCATACAATTTCTTTAAAAATCTGTCTTCAATATGAATGAATTTTTAAGTAAAAATTTAAAATATATAACAACCAACTACTTAAATTTTTGGTGAGTTTTTATTTTTAAAAATATTGCTGCTTTGGAAGATATGCAGTTACCAGCTGGATAAATGATAGAGGAAGGTCAGCTGTGAGTTGACTGGAAGCCAGAGCACAGTTATGTTTTTAAAACCATTCAGAGATAGGAGAAATGAAGAGAAATACAAGGAGGAGGGGCTATATGGAAAGAGAAGCAAGGATGATCCAGAGAGGGCCATGAAAGCCAGATTACACTGGGGATTTCAGGCTGAGAGTGACAATCTGGTTTGTGTCTAGGAGCATCTTAATAAATGGATGGAAAGACCAAACCAAAAAAAGTAGCAGTAGGCATGAAAAGAGGATTGGTCTAAGCAATATCAAGGTTATTCTTAAGAACATTGAGTATAGGCATGGAAAACAAAGGAATGAACAAAAAATATTATCTGGGTTTCAGTGTAATACTGGATGATTATGAAGTCATGAACTAGATCTGTAGCAAAAGGATGCAGATTTAGAAAAAAGTAAAGTCCAAATTAGAGTATATTAAGTTCAGGGTACCAAAAATAGTTCTGAATATAATGAAGACAGCTAACATTCACAGAATATTGATGTACTAGCCACCTTGCCATCATGGCATTCAATCCTTACGTCTTCATTATGTTCCTTCTGGGTGGAGAATATTGTGCCAGGCTTCTGGGAATGAGTGGGATGGCCTATAATGTCAGTGTTATTATTCTATCTTAAAAATGAGTAAACTGAGTCTCAGAAACATTACGTAGTTAGAAAGTACAAGAGCAGAATTTAAAAACAAGGAATAGCTACAAACTCTATGTCCTCAAACTTTCTGAGTCAACACCAGGCAAATGGGCAGAATGTGAGAGATAAACCACAGTTGTGCATGAGATGACCAGAGTCAATAGAAGAATATGAGAAGCTCAAGAATGGGGCCACTACCAGATCCAAAATACACAGTGGAGAAAGCCGAAGAACCCACAAAGAAACTGAGAAAGAGCGAGGAAGTCAGACACTATGAAGACCAGAGTCCTTGAACTAGCTGGCATCTTAGTAGACTAGAGAAGACCATGTGAATGTCGGTTTCCACCATGTGCTGATAGTAGGCCAGATGTCAGGTTAGGAGTAATGCTGAAGATCAAGCAGTGCTTTTTCAAGAAGCTGAAGTGTGAAGGAGAAAAATAATCAGAGCGTATATTCAAAGGATCTCTGAAGAACAAGATACTAAAGCTACAAAAATGAACAAATAAATAAGAGGACAAGGTTACTGGAACAAGGGCCTTAGAGAATATGGGCAGAATGTCTTTCCATGAGTTTATGTATTTCTGTAAATGTATTTTGGTCCTACTCACCTGAGTTTGAACTAGCATACCTATAGTATAAGCTATTTAAGAACAGGGTATGACACAGCCTTGTATTGTCACGCAACTCCCTTGGGTTTGATACTGTGTCAACACATATGCCTTGTAGGAACAGACGGCAGTGTGCACTAATTAATACTAATACATTCCAATTTCTAACAACTTGATTGCAGAACTGTATACTGTTATACATATCTTCACATGTGTACTAAAATAAGATTGGACTAATGCACTATATGAAATAGTATTTCACAAGTCAAAACAAAATTGTGATTTATAATGCTGACAACAGCTTTGTAATTACATAGATCCAAGCAATTACTAGATTCAAACCTAGGTTTTGTCCTTCAAAATATGGGGAAATGAAGCAAATTACATGGCAGCATGAGTGGAAAACAGATTTCTATAGGCATTCAGAAGACGCCAATGTCAAATTCTTCTCTGACATAAATCTTCCTCTTTTGACTTTGGGCTGGATAAAGCTGTTAAGTAGCAATGTATACAGCCTTCAGACCCGAAAAGAAGGCTGTTTAAATCTATGATCAATCACCTTAAAATAATCAGCATCAGTCCAAAGTATCTTTTTTGGCAAATTAAAAAATAGCCAGACCCACCCATAGCCAGTAAGAAGAAATTTTATTATGGCCACATGAGTCAACTCTTCCTCATTCCCCTTAATCTTGCCTGTTTTGAATACCACTTGGGGATACTTTTGTCTGCCATATCCCCAGGAGGGCTTTAGTTCCTTTCATATCAGGTAGTTAGTGAGACCTTGAAGCAAGACTGAAGGATTCCTGATGTCTTCCCTGAGCCTCTTAATTCCAGCTCTCTACAGATGGGATGAATAGGAGTTTTAAGAACTACACTGAAATTCAAACTACAAAACAGATGTCTTTGCCCAGCAATGTTTAAGACTAGGAAAATTCAAATGAATCACATTAGATTTTTCCCTGCAACACATTCAAATAAGTATGGTAAAACACACTTGTGACTATTAAAGAGAAACAAACTGATTAAATAAAGACTATGCATTGCAAGGTACTGGAAAGACATTCATAACATAAGCTATTAAGTAACAAGGCTATGGCCATGGAAAACTTTACAGCCTACACTTTGTACAATAATGTACAGTTCAACAGTGAAACCCACTAGACACGATGTTGGAATGAACTTGGAGGAAGAAGGAAATCAGGAAGGAAAAACCTGGGAGAGAATGAGGGAGAGAGGGGGTAACATTGTTCAAAAGGAAATGTATTCATTACTTCACTTAGGTAATCTGTACATCTGTACATCACTTTTATGATATATTGTTCTTAATTTAGGTACATATCCCTTAGGGAGATTTGGTAAATCAGCTGCATCTTCTGGAATCATCTAGAGCAGATCAAAGCATCACTGACCCAATCACATCTTATATAGACAATCTATTACCCATGACAGACTAATATTCAGTGTTTTGACTTTATGATTTCTTAATAATCTTGTATTCTCAAATGTCATGACCATCCACACTGTACTGTCAAACAATGTCTTTATTAATTGGCTTAAGACATAAATTCTAGTTCATATTTCAAGTGCTCTCTCCAGTACTCTGTGTTTAGGTAGAGTCTAAGTATGGCCCAAAGATTCATGTGCTAGGAGCTTAGTCCCAGGTTGATGTTATTAAGGTGATGGAACCCTTAAGAGACCTTGTGGAAGTTAGTTAAGTCATCGGGGCATGCCTTTGGAAGGGATAAAAATATTATTTATTTATTTATATCCAATTTTAGCGATCAAACTTGGGGACTCACATATTGTTACTACTTACTAGCACTACCACTGAGCTGCCTCCCCAGCACTAAGAGGAACTCTTTATTCTGAAAAAGTTAAAAACCCTCTACACGTTATGGAGTTGTTTATTAAATTCTTCCTTCCCTTTAGCTCACAAATTAAGTAAACTTTTGCTAACTTAAATCACTTAAAAATTCCAGAGTTTGGGGTCTCAATGAAGTGTCTGTGATCCAACGCAAGTAGAAAACATATCCATGCTTTCTACCATTCACTGATTTGAGGGTGAGGAACAGTAGCAGAATTGCTGAGGCTGGCAGAAAAATAGCCAAGTTTTTTCTTTTTGCACCAGCTGTAAGCCTGACCTCCCTCTCCCGCCCCCCACAACACAAAACACTTGCCTTTAGTTATAACCACTTCCATAAACCCAAGAACAGAGAATTCCAGTATGGTTTGTAAATTCGGGGCATGACTGGTGTCAGACCGCTAAGTCTGCCATCTGGCCTTGCTAAACAATCAATGTGTGTGTTTGAACAGGGTATGCCAAGAAGCTCACAGGACAATACATATATACACCCACCATTATTCTCACTGCTCCATCCTCCACTGTGATTTGTACACATGACTGCACCAGCAGTCATTACTTCACACTGGATACTCCTGTCTTAGCAGGTGAACTTACAAGGGCTCTAAAAAGTATGTATTCTCTCTTAGGTTTACAGAAAATTGGGCAGTAGTAATAATCTGTCTTTTTAAATCAAAGTTGGGGTCCTGAGGCTTTTCATGTTTATTTTTTGAAAGTTAAGAATCTATGGAGATGGGTTTAGTGGTATTTGCCTGCAATTCCAGCTACTCAGAAGTGTTAGGGGGATCATTGTCAAAGGCTGGCCTGGGCAATGGCATGAGATTCTATCTGAAAAACAAACTAAAAGCAAAAAGACTAGAGATGTTGCTTAAGTGGAGGTACAATCATTTAGTAAGTGCAAGACTTCAGTGCCACTTACTGGGCTGTGAGTCCAGTGATTTGCATTCAAGCCCTTGATACTTATGAATAGTGTATATTTTGTCCACTTTCTTGGCTTTGTTGCTTAGTGTACAGAAAAGGGCACTAAAGTTCTGTGATCATAGCATAGATTCAAATAAATCCAACCTCAATCTTTGTATATTACATTCATATTAATAATTTCCATAGCACTATTTTATGTGATTCAGAGGCATGTATTTTAGCTTTGCAGCAAAAATTTTTGTGAAAGGCAGATCTCTTCTAGGTCCTTTCAAAACTTTAATGTGTCCTAAAAGTTCTTCTACCTTTGATTGATCTTCTCTAACAATAAATACTTCACCATCACTTTAAAATCACTTAGTGACATTTTGGACAAATCTCCAGATAGTTAAAATGGCTAACTCTTTTGCCCATTCTTGAATAGCACCTTCTTAGAGATTTATTACACTCTTTGCTGCCATATTTAAAATCCGGACATGCCTCTTCCTATTTTCAGGGTTTTTTCCCCTTACAGCTTCCAACATGGTATCATATGTACACACGTATTATATCTTATATTTATTTCCTTTCTTCTCTCTCTTGGAATGTAGTCTACATAATAGTAGGCATCTTTTCTCTACTCAATGATGTATCCCAGTACCTATCCTAAACCAGAGTCTGGTCCTGTGATAGATATTCAATCATCTTGGTGAACACTAAATGCTAAGTAATTTGTTCTGTTTTTTTTTAACTGTCATTTTTAGGCTAAAGGAAGCATACAGTCTACATATACATGTGCACTTACCACCACCACCAACAACAACCCTAGAGATGAGAAAATGCTGGCTTCTTGTTTGCACTGTGACATGTCAGAATTCAGCTGCTGTGTTTATAACTACTTAGGACATTAGATTCAAGGAAGAGCTGTGAACGTCCCTGAATCTGGTCTAGTGACCAAGAACATTAAGGGGATTCTTTAGAGTTTATGTGAACATTTGTGAATAATTCTAGCATATACATATATAACCTGAGGATCAATGTAAGGAACATTGCTTTGGTAAAAACTATGTCTTCTAAGCCTCTTCAGTAAATGGTACTGGCAAAATTGGTTAACTACTTGTAGAAAACTAAAGCTAGATCCTTATATATCAACCTGCATCAGAATCAACTCCAACTGGATCAAAGACCTCAGAGTTAAAACAGACACTCTGAAAACATTACAGGATGGAATAGGAGAAACCCTAGGTCTCCTTGGCACAGGCCACAATTTTCTTAATAGAGACCCAGAAATACAACAAATAAAAGAAAGGTTGGACAAATGGGACTGCATGAAATTGTAGAGCTTCTGCATGGAAAAGGACATAGCTATCAAGATCAATAGAAAGCTCACGGATTGGGAGAAGATCTTCATTAGCCATACAATGGACAAGGGTCTCATACTAAAATATACCTGGAACTCAAAAAATAACCCCTCCAACAACAAATCTTCAAAGACACACTGTCCAATAAATAACTGGGCTAAAGACTTAAAGAGAAACTCCTCTGAAGAGGAAAGAAGGATGGCCAATAGACACATGAAGAAATGCTCAACCTCTCTAGCCATAAAAGAAATGCAAATCAAAACAATACCTCACCCCAGT